>NC_079214.1:51552917-51720340 GCF_029633865.1 Lampris incognitus | reverse complement strand
AATCAGTTGGTGAAGGCAACTAGCTGGGGTTCCTGACGGATGGGCAGAGGGTTCTTCACTTACTTCGACTAAACTCATTGTTATATTATTACCATGAATATGATTATGTATCATTATTATCATTTTACATTCATTTTTTAATTCTCTGTTCCTCTGCCTGCTGTTTGTTACCACTGCTTGTTTGTATGTTTTGTATGTCTTTTATGTCTTTTAATGCATTTTACTTGCATTTCCTTGCTTTAGTTTTCCTTCTAACTCCTTTTCCCCCCATGCTCTTCCCTCGATTATTTTCACTCTGACACTTGCCGTGCTGCCATTCTTGATGGCTTGCCTTGTTATATATATATATATATATATATATATATATATAACTTTGTTTAAAGAAACACTCACCGGTAGGGAAAGTGCTCAACAAATAAGGACCAAAATAATCCAGTGAGTCAAGTAAATTCTTTATGAGACAGAACAAGCCTGTTTCATGCCATAAGCAATCATCAGCTGTCAATAAATTTATTCATTATTGTCAGCCGATGGTTGCTTATGGCATGAAACAGGCTTATACTGTCTCATAAAGAATTTACTTGACTCACTGGATTTTATATATACATATACACACACACACACACACACACACACACACACACATATATATATATATATATATATATATATATATATATATATATATATATCCATCCATTAGCCAAACCGCTTATCCTGCTCTGAGAGTCGCGGGGATGCTGAAGCCTATCCCATCAGCAGGCGAGGAGACACCCTGGACAGGGCCCACACACGCATACACACACACACACACACACACACACACACACACACACACACACACACACACATTTACACCTCTAGAAGGCAGAGAAATATGAAATATGAAATGAATAACAAATATGAAAATCTGTATGTATATATATATACATATATATATGTGTGTGTGTGTGTGTGTGTGTGTGTGTGTGTGTGTGTGTGTGTGTGTGTTTAAATAATGTGGCACGGTGACACAGTGGTTAGCAAAGTCGCCTAACAGCAAGAAGGTCCTGGGTTCGAGCCCCGGGGTAGCCCAACCTTGGGGGTCATCCCAGGTCATCCTCTGTGTGGAATTTTCATGTTCTCCCCGTGTCTGTGTGGGTTTCCTCCGGGTGCTCCGGTTTCCTCCCACAGTCCAAAGACATGTGGGTCAGGTGAATCGGCTATACTAAATTGTGTGTTGGCCCTGTGATGGCCTGGTGGCCTGTCTAGGGTTTCCCCCTGCCTGCCGCCCAATGACTGCTGGGATAGGCTCCAGCACCCCCGCGACCCTGAGGGCAGGATAAGTGGTTTGGATAATGGATGGATGGATATTCATATACTACTACTACTACTACTACTAATGATAATAATAATAATAAGGTGCATGCTCATTGACATGGCAATACATTACATTACATTACATTACAGTCATTTATCCGATGCTTTTATCCAAAGCGACTTACAATAAGCGCATTTAACGTAGGAAATCGGGAGAGGTCATAAGTGCATCTAAACAAGCATCTAAGAGCAAAACCAGTGCTAAAGTAAAAGTGCAAGAAAGAGATTTTTTCTTTTTTTAATGAGTGAAGTGCTAAGAACAAGTAACAGGGTAGTAGTTCTTAAAGAGGTGAGTTTTCAACCTGCGCCGAAAGATGGGCAGTGACTCCGCTCTCCTGACATCAGTGGGGAGTTCATTCCACCACTGTGGGGCCAGGACAGAAAAGAGCCGTGATCGGGTCGATCGGCAGCAAGGGCCTCTGAGTGACAGGGCAACCAGGCATCCCAAGGCAGCAGAGCTAAGTGGTCGGGCGGGGGTGTAGGGCTTGACCGTGGCCTGGAGATAGGAAGGCGCTGTTCCTTTCATAGCCCTATAGGCTAGCACCAGAGTCTTAAACTGGATGCGAGCAGCTACTGGGAGCCAGTGTAGGGACATGAGAAGGGGAGTTGTGTGGGAGAACTTAGGGCGGTTGAACACCAGACGAGCTGCAGCTTTCTGAACAAGCTCCAGAGGTCTGATGGCCGACGCCGGGGCGCCAGCAAGGAGGAAGTTGCCGTAGTCCAGCTGGAGATGACCAGAGCCTGGATGAGCACCTGTGCCATCTCGTCGGTGAGGAATGGGCGAATCCTCCTGATGTTATAGAGGAGAAATCTGCAGGAGCGAGCAACCAATGCAACATTTTCAGCAAACGACAGTTGCTCGTCCAGGATCACACCCAGATTCCTCACAGTCCGATTTGGCATCACCACGGTGTGGTCAATGTTGATGGCCAGGTCTCGATGTGGGCAACCTTCCCCGTGAGGAACATCAGCTCTGTCTTGTCCAGATTGAGCTTCAGGTGGTGTGTCGCCATCCACTCCGAGATGTCAGTCAAGCATGCAGCAATGCGTGTCTCTACTTGTGTGTCAGAGGGAGGAAAGGACAAGATCAGCTGGGTGTCATCAGCATAACAATGGTAAGTGAAGTTATGTGAGTGAATAACAGAACCCAGGGATGTTGTGTACAGGGAGAAAAGGAGAGGACCCAGAACCGAACCCTGTGGAACGCCTGCAGTCAGTCTGCGAGGCTCCAACACAGATCTCCTCCATGTCACCTGGTAGGAGCGACCCGTCAGGTAGGTTGCAAACATGGAGAGTGCAGAGACACCCAGCCCCTCGAGGGTAGAGAGGAGGAACTGGTGGTTCACTGTGTCGGACGCAGCTGACAGGTACAGGAGTATCAGGACAGAGGAGAGAGAGTTTGCTCTCGCAGAGTGCAGCGATTCAGTCACTGCAAGGAGGGCCGTCTCTGTCGAGTGACCCACCCTGAACCCAGACTGGTTGGGGTCCAGGAGTTTGTTCTGGTGGAGGTTCAAAGAAAGTTGGTAAAAAGACAGCACGTTCTAAAGTTTTGGATAGAAAGGGTAGAAGGGAAACTGGTCTGTAGTTTTTGACATCAGAGGGGTTAAGCGATGGTTTCTTGAGAAGGGGGTTGACTCTAGCAGTCTTGAAGGCAGATGGAAAGCATCCTGCCTGGAGGGAGGTGTTGATGAGGTGGGTTAGATAGGGAAGGAGTTCAGGTGCTATAGACTGAAGAAGAGGGGAGGGGACCGGGTCAAGGGAGCATGTGGTGGGGCGACTGGATGTGATGAGGTTTAGAACCTCGTCGGGGGAGAGGGGAGTGAGGTGGGATAGGGTGGGACGTGGAGAGGTGAAGGAGGGTGCAGAGGGTGGGATAGTGCCATCAGCACTAACCGGGTGGTGAGAAAAGGAGGATCTGATGTGATTTACCTCCTTGTCAAAGAAGTTAGTGAAGTCATCAGGGAGAAGGGAGGAAGTAGGAGGAGGAGGTGGGGGTTGAAGAAGTCTAGAGAAGGTTTCAAAGAGTTTCTTAGGATTAGAGGCAGAGGATAGGATTTTAGAGCGATAGAAGGCAGCCTTAGCAGCGGAAAGGGAGGAGGTGAAAGTGGAAAGAAGAGACTGGAAGTGGAAGGTCTTCTGGGAGTTTGCCTTTTCTTTGCGCCCTGCCACTCTCAGGCTCCGTCTGTCAGTACACACTTAGTCGGTCAGCCAAGGGGCAGGTGGAATTGGGCGTGCAGGCCTGGAGGTGAGGGGACAGAGATTGATACCATCCGGGGAAAAAAAACACCTCAGTGAAAGTCACAGAGAAGCTGACCAAGTACAAAGACCTGGAGATTGAAATCAACAGGATGTGGGGTATGAAGACCGAAACAACACCAGTGGTCATCGGCGCTCTAGGACTCATGAAGAAGGGAACGGAAAAGTTCACCAACCGTATCCCAGGCAACATCAACATCCATGCAGTCCAGAAGATCGCCCTACTCGGAACAGTCCACATATTACGATGAGTACTGTCAATCCAGTGACATCTGCCCTACAGTGCCTCAGGTCCATAGTTTGGACCCGGCTCTACAGGATGTAAAACAAGAAAGAAATAGTAATAATAATACCTATTTATTTATATAGCAGTTTTCAAAACAAAGTTATGTATATATATATACACACTTACATAATAACTATTTATTTATATAGCAGTTTTCAAAACAAAGTTATTTATATTTATACACACTTACACACATACATACACACACACACACACACACATACATACATACATACATACATACATAAACATGTATATATACACACACACATACATACATACATACATACATATATGTATTACATACTATAAATTATAATATTATAATAATATAATAGAATATTATTAATTATATATATGTACGTATATATGTATGTATATGTATGTGTGTGTGTGTGTGTGTATATATATATCATATGAAATATAAAATATAAAATATGCAAGTCATGCTGTCAAGTCAAGTCAGTTTTATTTGTATAGCCCAATATCACAAATATATGGTATACTATATATATATATATATATATATATACACATATATACACACATACATACACACACACACACACACACACACACACACACACACACACACACACACACACACACACACACACTGGAGAACAGCTGTTCATTAATTTTGTTCTCTTGTTGGGCTACATTCTATTGGATTAAATTATGGTAAAGCTATTGCTTACATATGCATTTGTAACTTGGGACCACCCTGAATCTTTTAAGTGGCTCAAGTGTTTTAAGTGGCTCGGACCCTAATTTATGAAGCCGAGCTCTAGGTTATTGTTGCCCTATTTGAGCTTTTGTGCTTCATCTCAGCTCCAAAATGTATTAATTTCCCACGAATCCACCCAGCTTCGCTCCTCTCGGCAGGACTACTCCATATAGGAGTTATGGGTCCCATCATGCTATACATATCTATTGTAAACAGGATGATCCATATACAATACATACATGCAGTTCACAGTTTCAGATTACCACTATACACGCCTAAATCCTTTCTCTCATCTACCAGTGAATGACGAACCCCTCACCCTTTCCCATTTAGGTATTATTACCCAATGGGGGACATCACTGACACAAAAAATATACAGACCATGTATGTCGTGCTCAACAACAAAGTTTACAAACAAACAAAAAAACAAAATGAAGCAAGATGAGAGTGAAAAAAAAGAAAGAAAAAACTGGAAAAACCTGGCGTTCAACCCCAACCATGCTGAGCTCTCACGCTAACTTAAAGACAGAGAGGTGCAGTTGCACGCTAATGTCAATGTGACAGCTACGGTACTTTTGGCTCTCACACGCAAGATGCTATGGGACACTCAGTCACAGTACACTGCAGTTGATACAAAGGCGCTAACCAGTCATGTGGCGATTTAAAACCGGCTTCTGTGTCACAATATACGGCTTTACAACCAGTCTGAGGTGCCAAGATATGACTGATGAGTGAGCCGCGCTTCCTCTGTGCTCATTCAGCAGCGGATTTGTAACTGCACAGAGGGCAAGAGAGAGAGAGAGAAAAAAGAAGAAATCAAATGAATGAAATTTTCCAGAATATCTCCAAAAATACCCCCCAAATTCTCCTGATTTTTACGGTAAATGTGCATAGGTGAAAAGGAAATTAACATATATATATATATATATATATATATATATATATATATATATATATATATATGCTACAAGCACTTGCGTGTTATGCAAAACAGGGACATGTGCAACTTCTGCACAAAATTAAGGTGGAAAAAAGCAGATGGATGTCATCTTAATGGGGTCAACCCTATATTCCCTCAGCCCCGTGGGTTAGCTATCGAACAGCTTAGCTATCGGTTAAGGTTTGGATTAGGGTTAGGTTGAGGTTAAGTCCGGTTATGGCGAATTAGGTTTAGTTTAAGTAAATTCAGTGAAATAGGGCTGAGGGAACATACAGTCACGCTGCCGTCTTAACATGTCAGGGAGAAAAGGACACGAGAGTCTGCTAAGCTGTGTGACTTGAGGATAAAAAAAACAAAAAAAACTAGGGCCCTTATTAGAGTTGGTCGACAATGTCATTATTTTCAAGGAAGTGTTTTGTCATGCAGTGAATCAAAAGTTTGAGTGAACTGGGCGCGCTTCCAAGTTAAGCAGGCTAATGAATAACAAGTAGTGTGGTACACAGACAGACGTTGAACGTGCGTGCGTTTCAGTTTTGACAAGCTTACAGGCCTGTTTCAGTAGGCCCCGAACAGGGGAGCTGTAAACAGTTGCGTGAGCCGCGATAAAATTGGCGGCTAAACAACTGATAAAAACAATTGAGGGTGGATGTGAGCAATCAGCAACATTTACATGTATTATTCAAAGGAAAGCCAAGTGGCAAGCTCCCCGTGCAAGGGGAGGTTGACGTTAGATGTTTGATATGGTGCATTTATGTGATAATCGTTTTTTTTTTATTATTATTTATTCAGCCACCTGACCTGAGACTTGAAAACAGAATTTTAGATTTCCGTTGGTATATGATCCCGGTAGCACTTGGTGTTAAGCGGTCATTGCTTTCACGGAGTAATCAGTGACATGGAAAGGGAGGCGGTGATGAACAGGAGCCGACTGGCGTTGCAAGCTGCCGCGACGGCGTGTGAGACCCGTCGTCACGCGGCTACAGGTGGGGAAACGTGTTCACATGCAAGACTAAAATGACAGGTGGGAAACACTGTCAGTCGGCCACGACACCTCCATATGTCACCAACATCCAATCATAACCGGTTTGCAAGGGGGGAGTGAGCGGGCGATGCTCTGGCTTTCCTCCATAACCAGTATCTAGGCACTGCACAGCAAGGCACTGGACCCCCGTTGTTCTTGGGGGGGGAGCTACCCAGCTGCTGTGAATAGAAGACTGCGGTTCTGGGGGTGAATATGAAACCAGGTGATGCTGAATAAGGGTATACGATCATTAAGGGGATTGCCATTCATTCCATTTACTGCACTGAGGTGACCTGCCGGATATACTACAGCTCTCACAACGGCGGATGAGGAGGTCCTTCTACAAACTACCTTTTCCGTAAGGTCTCTTCCGGTCAAAGGGAATCGGCTCCATTTGCAAATTTCTCTCGCAGCCTTTCTCCACATTCTTATCCAGCTCTCCCAGAGGGATCCGCGTCGGGTATTCAGAAGTCATCTACATAGTCCATAATCTTGTGTAAGCTGTGACCAGCTGCACCTCCTCTCCTTTGCGGCCGAAGGCTTCTTGGGAGTAGGACATTGCGTGTGAATGGGTCAGCCCAGCCCAAGTTACTCAGCACCTCGGCCCTTTGCAATTTGTGCATTACCTCCCTGGCCACCGGCCCAAGAGCTGGAGATTAAAATAAAAAAGTCAAAGGTAAACAGTGCGTCCACAATCGGCTTGGCCTTCCGAGCCCACTGGGACAACATGCCTTCCTGTTGGGGGGTGGAGGCTGGTTTCCTGTGGTGAGCAGGAGTGAGGTGCGTGTGTGTGTGTGTGTGTGTGTGTGTGTGTGTGTGTGTGTGTGTGTGTGTCGGGGGGGGGGGGGGCACTCAAGCCAAGCTTTGCATAACCTCCTCTTGAGGAGCAGACACAGTGAGGGAGGGGGAATGTTTATTGATCTTAGTCAAACACATATTGTAAAGAGGAACTTCGGTACAAGCCTTTAGCACGCCATGGGAATCTCGCGAAAGTCATAGCAAAACAGTGCCCGGGTCCATGCTCAGGCTTGTTAATAGGAACTGGCAACACACACACACACACACACACACACACACACACACACACACACACACACACACACACACACACACACACACACACACACACACACACACACACACACACACACAGGCGGGAAGGACACTGGTTCAAGCAGATATGAAGGGGAGCTGCATGCTTTGTGGAAAATCAAAAAATACACACTGCAATCTGCACTGATTGACAATAGCTGTTCATTTTCCAGGAAGAAAAAAACCAACCCACATAAAAAACAAGAGTGAATTTCCACTGTACGGACTGTATCTTCAACGAACAGCAGGACCCCCTCAAACAGCAGCAAGCAATTCGAACCTCTAAGAACCTCTAAGATGGACCCTTTTCATGCATTTTATTTTCTTTAACGTGATGATCTATACAGACCTTTTTTTCTTTAATGTGATGATCTATACAGACCTTGCACAACTTTTATAATAATTATAACAGTCTCTGATTCAGAAATCTTACTTGCAAATGGGCCATGAAACACACCACAGCGATGAAACTAGATAAAAATGTGAGGAAACACGGCAAGAAATTGAGAATGAAAAAAATGACGTGTCAAATAATGAAAGTGTGAACAGCTGCTCACGTTATGCCCACACCGCGGAGACGGAAGGGAAGGGGTACGCAATTTATCAACTCGGTTGTCACCTCATAATAAACGTCGCCAGAGAGCAGTCTTCGTTCTGAGTGTTAACCACGCCATAATGCTGGTCACGCTTCCTTTTTGCTTTCCAAGGCTGAATTTAGAAAGAAACGGAAAGTATCATTAATCGTGCAAGTCCCAAACAAGAGGAGTACTCTTGATGTTGTTTTTCTATTTATATCATCTATTAAATGACTCTTAGCGGTCTATCGCCCTTATCCTCCACAGACAAATTGTCCATATCAGTCTCTTTTCTCTTTCCTAATCTTTCCTCTTCGGTCCTCTCCTCTCCAAATCTCTTTTCCTCTCCAGGTCTCTCATCTCCCCTTAGGTGTCCTGTAACTTAAAAATCGATGTGCCTTACTGGGCGGTATTGGGCAACACTGGAAAATCAGGGATTTTGTCATTTTTGTTGCAAGATACACTATGTGTGTATATTGTCCAATTAACATGAGCAAAGTTGAAACACTGTTCATTTTTCTTTTCCTTTTTTTTGTTGCTCATGAATAGTCTTTTGGCTCATCTTCAGTGGAGGTTGCTTAATGTGCTGTAAGCTACATAGCCTGCAGATAAGGGAGAGGTGTTAGGCAATGTGTGACGCTATCACAACATGGATTACATTTCCTTCCGTTGATGAACAATAATCTATTTTTTGTTCCTCAACAGAAGCGTACTGTATAGCCATGACTGTGCTGAAATCTTGTCTGCACTATAATCCCAACGTAGCCTCTTAAACAATAGCCTTCTTGTCGTTGAATGCAACGCTACATCACAGCAAATATGCAGCAGTCCCAAATAAGCTGGGCTTTCCAAACATGGGCAAAACACATCAGTCCTCCAAATTCTCAACCCGATCACAGAGGAGGAAAATGTTTGGCTTGAAGAGATGCATGAACAGACCCCCCCCCAAAAAAAATCTTGAGGTGCGGCGTGAGTCTAGATGTGAGGGAAGTGGAGTTATGTCTCGTTCAAATCTGAGAGGAGCCAGGTGATGTTTCACGTCTGTTGTCCTGAGGAGAGCGCTGTGACAAATCCCTATGGTAAGGTCTGTTTTGCAGCAGATGGCATGTTGGGCATTTACTTTGTAGATGCATGGTGTCAGGGTGCACTATTATTCCCCTAACTTTCATTAAATTCAGATCAGTGGTCTCTGAGAAATGGTGAATAACAGACAGACTGAGACCAATCCATCACCATCCTGCCATCCATCATCTTAGCGCAAACCTTCCAACATGTTTTTTTTTATGTTTGCAGGTAGTTTTGTTAAAGTCATAAACCAGGCCTATTTAATAGTTTCAAACAGCCCGCCAGATTGTTGCCAATGAATGCAATAAATAATAATAAATGTAAAAGTTAGCGTTGACATAGAACCTGAAACATTACGAGCTCAACACGTGAAATTCATTGCATATTTGTCCTTCCAGTTGCATAAGAGTATAGGTTTCGGTTTGGATCAGGACAATGCAGTGCAAATGAAGAGGCCTGATATTTTATCGATTGTTGACAGCTGCTGTTTGGTATGTTAAGTAAAAGACCTGGATTAGTCAGCAATTTTTCTTTTCTTTTTCTTCTTTTGTTCTTTATAATTGAATGTATATTATCCCTGTGACACTGAGAGCAGGACAAGCGGTTTGGATGGATGGATGGATGGATGGATGTATATGGCTTGACAATATTTGAAAGTATGCGGTTTGAAAATGCAGTATAACCCCAGCAAGAGGTCGAATTTATATGACCACTTTATTTTTCATGGCTGTTGTTTGGTCTTTGCTGTTTGCTGTTAGAGAGGCCGACCGAAAAGGCAGTATCATGATGACGTCAAAGAATGGCTTAATCTGAAAATATCGGAGGCAGCAAGATCAGCTCAGGATAGAAAGAACTGGAGGAGACGAGTTTGGCAAGCATGTCATCCTGATGGTGCTGGCAACCCTCGCTAATGAGGAGGCCTTGAAGAAGAAGAAGCTGTTGGGTCAGCTCTACACAGCCCATACAAATATGGCGTATTTGCTCAATACACTGTCTCTGTATGGGCCTGACCAGGACTAGGCTATTTGACAAAGTTCCTTAATTTCTCTCCTGTAACCCAAGTTTTATTTAGCTATTTCCATGCATATCCATGCATAGGTGAATGACAGGCGCAGACAATATTTGATAGTAATTTTGCATAAATGTACAGAATGTCACTAAAAAGACAGAAAGAGAGAAAAAAACATGCCTTGGTGAATGCACAAATTTCAAGAACCTCACATCGGTGAAATATGCAGTATCACCGACTACTTGACATAAAATGCAAATAATATTCCTGAAATGTCACATTAACTATTACACGCTATTGCCAACAGCTACACCACTACCAACTGGCCTATCATAGCAACTAGCCTGTATCTAATTTATTTTATTTTATTTATTTTTAATTTGTTTTGTTTATGCCTTCCCTATCTGGAAAGTTAGGACGGAGACACCGTCATGGGATTTCAAATACAAATGGGTACGCTGTATATCTATGTATGCATTGCATATGACCGAGATGCATAACTCTACTGGTAAGAAGTACTAGCCAAGATTCAATCCCTGTTTATGTCGTGCTAACCGGATCAGAAATTATTTTGTGATTGAGTGTTTTTTTGTTTTTTGTGAGATTGCATGACAAATTGTGTGAGAATTCCCTTAATTGAGGACAAACGGGAAGAGAAAAAAAAGTGTAACATTTTCTGTTATTTTATTTCTGCGGTCAACAAAAGTCCACAAGTCCTTCATTAGCTTACGCGTTAAAAAAATCATTACAACAGGTGACAGCTATACAACTCTTTCACAGACATAATGAAAGAATCAATCAAACTCTTTTGGTATCCTGATAAGCTGTATAACTGCACTGTGAAAAATATTTCACTGTGACAAACGATATGTACAAATCGTAGGCACCTTAAAAAATGCCCGAACAAGGTAGAATTATGCATACAAAATCACATTTTGGGATACAAATATAGCTTAAGTGTCTTACATATATGTACAATTCAATGGATTACAAAAAAAAATTATCTTAAAAGTGGAAACAATGTCAATGAAATATGATTATTTGTTCGAGGCACAACGCTGTACAAACATGCCCAAGCGAGGAAGTTCTGATAACAGAAATATCATTCAGCCAAAAAACATGGATCCTGTCACAGAATCAAGCCAATTTCGGCCCTCCTTGGATTACGAGTGATATTTTACAACTTGCAAATGGATTGAGTCAAAAGGATACAATCCTGGATTACGTCTGGATGGACAGTTTAGTCTACTGATGGATAAGAAGGCAAATCAGCGCCTTGTCTCATCGAGCACAAACACCAGCTAGTTGTAGGACCTGCAACGTTTTATCTCTTGGCAAACTAAAAAAAAAGTTTGCAAAGGCATTTTAAATCAAACTTTGACAACTGACTTTGTCATCATTTGACAATCAGCAACAAGCCCTTTTCAGATACTTATTTAAATACCATTAGCTCTGCGTATCAAATTTGGCATCCGCTGCCTTCCCCCTGAGAAGGTTGAATCCTCTTTCACAATGGTTTTCAACCATATGAACACATTCACCACCTATAGTGCCCGTAAATTGCATCACTCTTGATTCCTGGCTCGCAATGTGGCTCTGATATGGCAGCGTTTGTGCTTCATGGTTAGACCGTATTCTGGTGTCATGTCCAGCGGCTCTCCGGGCACAGCATTAAAGCAAAGTCTCTGGATGAGTATCGCCAAGAAGAGGTAGACTTCATGCCTTGCAATGACCTCACCAATGCAACGCCGCTTGCCCATGCCAAAGACCAAAACCTTCTCTCCTTCCAGTTTGTTGATCTCAGTGCCATCAGCACTCAGGAAACGGTCCGGGTTAAAGGATGACGGATCTTTCCACAGTTCACTAAAATGAGGGGAGAATGGAGAAACAAGATGAGATGTAGAAACGAAGCATGATAAAAATCCAATGCTACCACTGTGCAAACAATATACTCACGGGTCATGGTTGATCTGCCACTGATTTATGAAGACGCATGTGTCTTTGGGAATGAAGTAGCCATTGAGGGAGGTGTTTTTTGTGGTGCTACATGAAGGAAAAAAAAGCCATTTGTGGAGTTGGTCAATGGTACACATGAACATCATTTACACTCTTAACACATGTGATACCTGTTTTCTCGCTTTGTGGGTGGTGTGATTCAATGAGTAGATCATAAAACTAACACTGCCAACATTAGGGGTCTCTCTTTCTGTGTAAATTAGCAACAAACACTGCCGGAGACATGGTTTTGAGCACCACCGGGGCAATTGATGCAACAAAACAAAAAAAAATACACTTTTGTACAATAAAGTGCTTCAGATTGAGGCATGCGGAAAATTGCTCATATCACGTTATTCTCCCATAAATGAATCTTACCAGTGTGGGATGGTGAATGGCAGGAATGACGAGTGACGGAAGATCTCCATAATAAAGGCCTCCAGAAGAGGTAAATTGGACTTATCACAGAGAAGGGGAGTGCGATCCAGTCCTACTTTCTCCTCTGGAAGGAAACGAACATAATGAATAAAAGCATGGCAGTTTAATGGACAATGCAGTGTCTCTTTCAGTTGGGTTGTCTAGTTCTGTGTCTGATTAAAGAAACTTGCAGATTTTGCAAGAATCAAGCAGTCCATCTTACTGACGTACCTTTAAGATTAGTTCTGAATTATTGTCCTCATATTGGTATTTCCTTTTTCAGTATGAAAAGTCACATGTGCAAAAACCCTGTTTAGGTCCGGTTTTAATTTTAGGCAATGCATCTAGGTATTACTGCCATGCTGTAATATCAGAGATGTGTTTGCGGTATTCAAGGAAGTACTCCATGAAAGTGCACATAACATGACTAACTGACCACAATTGTTGTCCAGATTGACTCTTTTGTCAGGAAAGTTGATTTATTAAGATGGAGATCTATTGATTGCAGGAGATTTACTTACTTATTTCTTTGTACAGCCTCTCCTGGATCTCTGGGTAAGCCACCAAGTACATCACAGACCATGACAAGGCTGTGCTTATGGTGTCAAAACCTGGGAAAGGAGCATAATCCCTGTCACAACTCTTGTCTTTTATTTAAAGCTTTTACATTTACATATTATTGTTCCTTAGTTGTTCCTTATCCAATGCAAGGGTCTAAGGACAGGATGTTGTGTTGCTGTAAAGCCCCATGAGGCAAATTTGTAATTTGTGAGCTATACAAATAAAATTGACTTGACTTGACATTATAATTCTCAGGTGGAGAAATTAGACTTACCAGCTCCAAACAGGTCATTGACAATGCCTACAATCTTCTCATCCGACATCTGGACATTAGAATTCTCATCCAACTTCCTGTCATTGCAGTGATCAATCAGGGAGTCAGTGATGTCACGGATATTATCCTAAAAATAAAAATTGGATGTCAGACAATTATCGGTCTCAGTGAAGTTTATTAACAAAGTAAGGGTAATTTGTAATCTTGGACAGAATATTTGGTTGGTGATTCAGTGTGCTGTGTACCTTGTCATAAGTAGTATAGTGCTCACTGACGATCTTTTGCACAAATTTAGTGAAGCGTTCATTGATGCCCAAGAACTTCTTCATGGTGGCATTTGGCAGGAAACGGAGAATTGGTATGAAGTCTGCAGGGTTGCCACTACCAACAACCTTACCGAACTCATCACTGAGATTCACCAAGCCGAGCAGCTCCTCATCGTCATGGTTGTAGCGCCGGCCAAAGCACATTCCGCAGATCACATTAGCAACAGACACAACGATGTGACGGAAGGGGTCAAAGCTGCCGTCAGCCTTCATGACACCGTTCAGCTGTTTAATTAGGTAGTCTCCCTCTTTGCAGATGTGCTCCTCCAGCATACAGGAGTACTGAGGGGTTGTACCCTCCAAGCTGGAAAAAGACCGTAAGGCGCTCAAGGCCAGCTTGCGGCGAGCACGCCACACACCAGCCTGGTCCGTGCTGAATGCCAGACTCTTGCCACCACTGATGAACTGGAAGCTGTACAGGTCTGGTCTGCCGGAAAAGTCTTCCCCTTGTTTAATCAGAGCTTGTCGCAACGTTTCAATGCCACTCAGCACAACCACGGGACGCATGCCAATCTGGATCTGATAGACCGGGCCGTAGCGCTTGCTCATGGCAGTAAGGCTAAGGTAAGGTTTGCTGCCCATTTCCAGCACATTCCCGATAATAGGCAGTGGTTTTGGTCCTGGGAGCTGACGCAGTCCCTCGGGGATCTTGGTGTGGAAAAACTTGAGGATCAGGTAGACCAGGCATAGTGTTGTCATGGCCACCAAACTCTCAGACACAGACACTGAGCCAACGAGGGGTAGTATCATGAGCGCCATGTCAATTCTCTTTTCTGGCTTCAGCACAATTTTGGAAATTAACAGGAGACGTGCTCTAGAAGTACAAGTGACAGAGAAAACAACATGTTAACCACGTGCACCATTAATTAGAAATGTTTGAGTGTAAACATGATGCTATCAATTTGACTCTGCAGTGCATACTTGAATCATGCATGATAACATTTTACAACATCATAGATGCACCGGGAATCCCTTTACCACTATGACCACCACACCGTGACAGGCAAAAAGCCCAAATGAAATGCAATAATGAGGATAAACAAATATTAATAGCACTAAATGCAAGCAATGATCTACTGAAAATAAAATAAAGTTTGCACGATAAGTTTGATTCAACAAATGCCTATGCTATAAATCCCTCACAAATTATAAATCAGTGATTGTCAGCAGGATCACTGCCTACCTGAAGTGCAGGGTGGAGGAGAAGGCTGTAGAGGTAAAAGAACTTCACAGGGGGTAAAAATGTTGCACAGTTACTGTCCAAGTTAACTTTCTTTCTGTGTCTAAAGGGGAGAATCGACACTTGTTTTATAGTGCGCTCCACAGCTTCATTGGTTGTTGATCGTGACGTAACACCCCCCCTCCTCCTCCTCCCTCTCCTCTCCTCTCCTCTCCTCTCCCTCGCTCTCGTTGCCGCTTGTCGCTCGCTGGTGTAGCGACACTTTTTTTTTTTGGAGAGGCGCAACACCGATTTGTAAGCCAATAAATTGGTAATTTATGACCTGTTTTTCAAGTATAAGATGATATACTGGAAACGATGGTTAATATACAATAAATGAAATATAACTCACTATGTCGCAACCAGTAGCCTAATTAATGTCTGCAAATATTTTTAAAAAAAGTCGCCAGATTAAAAAAAAACAACAAAAAAAACCCACGATTTTTCCTTCAGTCCTATAGTTGTTTATTAATGGCTCCAAAAACTGTTTGTCGTCTGTTTGAGATCTGCGAGTTGAAGTTCACTCGGTCATATAAGATTAATTCATGCATTTATTTATTTATTGATTGATAGTGTTGTTCCGTGTTTTGCTGCTTCTGTGTCTACTTATATAAAATCTAGGCTATATTGGTTTTCTGTCATGACATGCTGAAACTTCGAACTGAACTGAACTAGAATAAAAGCAGAAATATATTTATATCATGTATATATATATATATATATATATATATATATAGATGTAGGAAAAAACTTTTAATGCATAGCAGTACAGGCTTGTTTCGTGTGTCGTGCACTCATCAGCTGCCAATGTATATATCTATATATAGATATAGATATATATCTATATAAAGAAAATGACCACACGCCTATGGCTTTATGGAGCATAACGCGTGTCATACGTGTTATGCTCCATGCCCTCTGTACCGCATCACAGAGCCATGCCTATCTTGCCCAGCTGGAGTATTTCATCAAACCTGATTTCATCAAAGTGCAGATCAAAGAACTGGAGACCCGCTCACTTACGACTCTGACCTTTAAAGCTGTGTGTCTTTGATGAAGACTTTCAGGGCTGCCAGTGATGATGAGCTCGGTCAGGGTATTTTTATTTTTATTTATTCTAACAACCAGTTGCCTTCTGCTGGTTTACGGACTAGTGCTGGACTCTTCAGAACAAGACACGGCAGCTCAGCAAAAGGTTTGGGTGAGACCAGCAGTTTCGGGGGCGAAGCGACCGCGGGAAGATTTACATCCTGATAAAACTGTCAGATGCCATCGCGTGCTAGTACCTGTGAGTTCTCCACTCCAGTTAAACATTGACCAGTTGCGTGAGAGCGCTGGGATCACAACTGCCCTCCCCTCCTCTCCCCCTCCCTTCGGAGAGGATGCTGGGTGGATGGGTGGGGGTGGGCAAGGGTAAGATGAGTTCATGACCATTCCGCTTCTACTTTTTCTTCTTCTCTTTCGCTGTGAATGATGTGTCATTTACTACCGATTGCGAGAGACTGTCGTTAAAATAAAGCGGAACTCAAAAGTGGAATTATATGGATACGTATATATACACACACACACACACACACACACACACACACACACACACACACACACACACACACACACACACACACACACACACACATATATATATCAGACTTGATTGATTGTATGCAGGAGAGACAACAGTCTGAATGGTCTGTTAAGTCATCCCCAGGCTACTGAAGCTTTACTGTATGCAAACCTTTGGAGAGGATTATTTCTTCTTCTTTTTTTTGTTATTATTGTAAAAACGGTAATTGGATATTATGTAACACACTAAATGAACAGGTGGTGTAATGTGAAACGTGACATTTGGATTATCATCTTCTTCAGCGCACAAGATCAAATCTGTTCGCTCAAACGAGATCAACCGCTCTTCATTTCAGGAAGACTGTTATTGATATATATAGTGAGGGACAGCTTCCTCAAAGCTTTCTCACTTCTCAGCTATGATGAGGTAAACATCATGTCCCTCATTCCACAGGTGTTGTCTGCAGGACAGTCCTGTCTGTGGACAGACTCAACACCACTGTCCATTTGGTTTGATAATGTAGATTAAACATATCGCTGAGGACCAATTGGTCACTTTGTCGGATGGGAACAAATTTGACATCCTGTCTAATCAGGCTTTGGTTTGACTGAATCAGGGCTGCATTGGGCAGTGATTGGCACACACATCCAGTATTCTTACGTCAATCAGGCTGTGGAAATACAAGAATCAAAGATGTAAATTCCCTACGATCATTTAAAGTAACATTGCCTTTTATAATTTCTCGCAATCTTTAATTTCAAATTCCCCTTTTCCCCCCAAATTGCAAAATCTCATATTTTGGAGGGAAAAAAAACAACAGCCAAAAAACAAAAAAAAACATTATTCAGAATTTCTCCAACTTAAGACACCAATTGTCCTTTTTTAAAATTCAAGTCTCACTGGGATTGTTTGCTGCTTGTTGTTTCGCCTCATCTTCCTAAATTCAGATAAAGAGCCAAGTGTGTAAGTGTCTCTAGGCTGTGTAACGCTTCCTATGTGGACCAGACGTGTATACGCGCGCGCGCACGCGCGTATAATTATAAACTGTTTGTTTGTGTGTGTCTCTTCCCTTCAGACACAACATTCTCCTGTTTTTGATAAGCAGCCAGGAGGAGGGCTGTTCTCATGCCCTGGTCGTAATAAATCGTACGAAAAGTAATGCACAAAAATTCGTATGCAACCCACGTAATCGTGGGCCAGGCTGTGATCATGTGACCTAACCCCAACCCTAGGGTTCTGCAGTGCGGGGTGGGTGCGCGCAGAACAACTTCCCCCTGCTGTTCTGCGCGGCAGAGGATTGCGCAGGCGCTCTGAATCGCTCGTGTCGTGGGACATTCGGAGGATCATCCACGAAAAATGGTGCATAACTTTTCGTACAATACCGCACGAACCGTTTCGTGAGAGTACGTTGAACATAAAGCCCTCTGACGGTGAAGTGTGGTTTATGCACATTGGGCCTAAAATCTGACTTGATTCGGTTAAATTCACGAGTTGTATATTCCAGAACAAAAGGCTATCGAGACATTTCAGCAATGTGAGTCGTATCAAGTCAAACGAAGGGCTCAAAGGCCACATTATGGGGAAGCGTTTGGCTGGTAGGCTTCTCTCATAAATTTTCTTTAAAAACAACAACACACAAAACAAAACAAAACAATAGACTCGCAAAAAAGTTTTGTTTTTTGCTGGGGGGGGCAGAGACCATCTCTTTCTGTTAGACTCTGGTATTTTGTTGCGCCTATTTTAAAGGGACGTACAATGCGGAGCTTTGGCGTGGACCGTTTAATCTTACTGTCCTCCGTAAACATTCTCCAGCAGTGGATCACACGCACCGGTCCGACATCCCGCTCCTCTCGCGTCATTCACTGATTTTTTTCATTTATTTATTTTTTTGTGTCGCGGAGGATGAAGATAATGATGAAGAGGATGGTGGTTGCTCTGTGAATCCATCCTGCTTGGTTTGTGTAACAACTCCCGAGGGAGTGCGGTGCTGCTGCTCCAGTTCGCGTGAGAAAGCGGAGATCCCTCCGGGGCTGGGTGGGGGGTTTTGGGGGTGGTGGTTGTTGGGTGGGTGCAGGAGGTGGGTGGGGGTGGGGGGGGTCTGTCTTCGGGACAATCCTAAATCTGCTTGGTCAGTCACGCGAAGGCAGCAGCCTCCGGAAAAAGACACGAGGGTCTTAAACTCGCAGAACAAAGAGCGCAGAACGGGAGACTCCCCCCCTCCCCCTCTTCCCCCCCCTTTTTTTTTCCAGCCGCACATATTTGCCGCTGCACGGGTGAGGATCTTGGGCTTTGGAGTCATGCAATCTGCCACTCAGGGTTCCGTGCAGGCATGCAAAGTGAAGTCAAAGTGAAACCCAGTGAACTTTTTGTTTTATTTAACTTTTTTTCTGCGAGGGGCAGCGTTCAGCTGGTTAAAGTCTATATGCAACCTACCTAAATAACTGTAGGTAAACTGAATGATACGGCTCGATTTCATGCAGGAGTTAGTAAGCTCACTCCGCTCTGAAACGTTGTTTTTTGCACTCTGCCACTAACCGTCACACGCTCCTGCCCAGATCTTTTGCAGGTGCAATACCACCGTATGCGTCTGAAATACACTGCATATGCAGTGATATACTAGTGCATACAATGTCCTCTATGCATCACTATGTAATGCCCTGTTGTCTTCACACCATGTGTCGATGTGTACTGCAAAGCTTTCAAGTTGTATCCGAAATCACTCCGGTTTGATTCCCAGTGAACACAAACCAACTTTGAATTCTCTCTGCAGCAACGACAGCCGTGTACGTTCATGTGCATGTAGGACACATCCCACTTTAAGTGTTTTTGACTCTCATTGAGGAACATAAAATGTATTAAATCTGCGGTTCTGAGGGGGGGACAGGGGCCCCAAAAAAGGGGCTTCAGGGAGCTGCTGGGGGGCCTCGAGGAAATTAGCAAACATATCAGTCACAAATCATCAATACGTAAGTGATTATTCAGCTGGATAAATAACAAAGAAAGCAATTAATGTTATATAAATTGTAATGGCACACTCCCGTGTTTGCCACGAATATGGAAAAAAAGAAACAAAGGATTTTCGCCTCGTCAATATTTGAGGAATACTTCGATGAGGAATGCTTTTCAATCAACCTTTACGCTTTTCTCGGGGTTAAATGAAATAAGCCCAACTAACCGCATTAGAGTGTGTACAGATGGAGCTGCAACGACGCGGACAGGCAGACGGGTCATCAGGTCTCCTGTGGAGGGCCCTGCCGTATTACTTTAGACACAGGGGAGCCTTGAGGGGACAAAAGGTTTATTATAAAGTGATGCTGTTTGTGAAACTCTATAGCTGATGCCAGGCTTTATCCCTGTAAAAGTGCACGTGCCGGCTCCAGGAGTCTGTGGTGACCTGTGTCAGATCACAGTAGGTGCGCAGCACTCCCGTTTAAAGAGCAAGAAACGAGAGACCAGCAATAAATGACACACAAAAGTGCTACGCACCATACTTCAGCTCGGCTGGAGCTATTCCCTGCTTTCATTTTAGGTATCCAACCACTTGTGAGGAGTGCATGGGTCGGAGCCGTGACATCCAGAAAGTCTTCTCATATGAGAGGTAGTGACAAGAGAAAGACATGATGAAGTGGAGGAGTGGGAGGTTATATATAGTAGTAAGGGAAGGAGGAAGATGTAGAAGAAAGAAAGAAAGAAAGCCACTTTATTTTGTCAATGTACAGTTGCTCAGTTACAATGAATTTTTCTTCTACATTTAACCCATCTTATTGTGTAGGAGCGGTGGGCAGCTGCAGCACCCAGGGACCAACTCCAGTTCTTCATTCCATTGCCATGCTAAGGGGCACAGGCAGGAGTATCAACCCTGCATGTCTTTTTGATGGTGGGAGGAAACCAGAGCACCCGGAGAAAACCCACACCAGCACGGGGAGAACATGCAAACTCCACACAGAAAGGACCTGGGACCGCCTGGGGTTCGAACCCAGGACCTTTTTTGCTGTGAGGCAACAGTGCTAACCACTGGGCCACCGTGTCATCCAAGAGAGGCTATGGTTGAGGGGAGAGAGTGTGACATATGTAGGACACTTCTCAAAGACGGCAGATTTTAGCACCTAACTGAAGACGAGGAGTAAATCTGCTGTTCCCGCTGAACATCACTCCATCATCAAGGAACCAGACGGAAAAGTTTACAGTCTGGATGGAGCGATGACCAAGACAGGGGAGAGAGAGCTCAGCAGCCGTTCGTGCCAGAGCTCAGAGCGTTAATTGATTTGGAGGTTTCTTTTGCCTGTGTCCCATCATCCTTGTCCATTTCACACAGAAAAGGGGGGGGGGGGAGAAAACCCTCCAGAAAGAGGTGTTTTCCCCACAGCCATATCTCTCCTAAAGAATCCCGTTCTCTGAGATAAAAGCAGGTTTAATGACCGTGAAGGCGCTCAGGTTGTATGCACATTAAGGTCTGTCACGCACACACACCTTCAGAGCAGGTGTGCGCCTCTGTTTCTGTCTGTCTTTGCATGTGTATCTGCTTATTGTGGCTTGCCTCGCGTGTCTGTCTGTGTTTTCGTCTGTGTGTCAGCACGTACTTATTAACACTGACCAAAAAAAAAAAGAAAAAAGAAAAACAAACAAATGGAAAAAAAGCCATCATTTTGTATTTTGTACAGGAGAAACCAGGGCTGGATTTCAAAGTCAAAACTTTTCCTGACTGTCACGCCGAAACTTTAAGAGAGAAACAGAAACGGATGCTTTCAGCCGATTAAGAATTTAGAAGAAGATGGTTGTTGGACTTTTCATGGTTGCTGTTGTATCTATGGGCTTTTGCCAGCACTTCAGGCGCAGTCTTTTGAAATTGTAAAACAAAATGCAAATTTGATTTGATTACAACAAGACACCGATTATAAGAATATGAACACAGTTACAAGGGACACTTATGCAGGAGTGACAGCCAAAATGAAGATTACACTCACTGGAAAAAAACCCCAAAACAAACAAACAAGGAAAAACAAAACAAAGAACCAGCATATCTGATGGGATATTGTCTGAATTATACCTAAAAATAGGGTAGAGGAGACAGGAGAAGATATCTGTTAAGCTAAAACTTTCCTTTTGTGCTCTCTTCTTCAGTATAGTGGAGGACACAAGTAAGGATTCTCTACAAACATCCTAAAGATGGTTTTCAGTCGTTTCATCCAGAAGGTTTTCCAACAATACATTTGCTAGCAAACAAAAAACAAAAAAAAAGGATTTACATTTCACATCAAAATTGTACTGGTTATCTCTTTGGAGGCCTTGCTGCTGCTCACTTGTAATGTCAGCTGGTGTTTCTACAAGTTGTCTTAATGACAGCAGCGGTTGCTAAAGTTTCGGTCTGTTAACAGGTGCATGTGTCTGTTGTTGTCGGAGGCGATGCCTTGATCAGTAGGACGTGAGTGAACAGGCTCCTGACCTTGTGCGTGTGTCCTGATCGGGCCAGCCTTAATAGGATTATGTTGGACTGCTGGTCATGACACCTCACGCGAATGTTGCCTGTGACCTCAGAAAAACTTACATCATGCCCAATTCACAACATTATGAAAGAGACATTTGCTGGAGTTGAATGGGTTTGACTGGGTTAGACACTTCAATCCAGGACATATAGGTTTTTGTTAATCGTTTACTGAATAAGCTACACATAGTGCTTGTATGCTGAAAGTATATACACTGAGGGCTATATGAATATGTATTGTGAATGGATTGTCCTCTTGAACTGAATATGAGGTCCTGTCACTGTGCATCCATCCATATATCGGACTACTTATTTCACTAATTGTTAAGGGTACAATCCTTAACTCAAATGTAAACAAAAGGGCAGCCCTGCTACCAAAATATACAACACAGGACTGGAACATGCTCTCGCTCCCAAATTGATTGACAGGTACCTGTTACCTGTTACCAGGTACCTGTTAACAGGACGGCACAGGTGTTCATCCAGGCTCTGGTCATCTCCCGGCTAGACTGCGGCAACTCCCTCCTTGCTGGCGCCCCGGTGTCAGCCATCAGACCTCTGGAGCTTGTTCAGAAAGCTGCAGCTCGTCTGGTGTTCAACCGCCCTAAGTTCTCCCACCCAACTCCCCTTCTCATGTCCCTACACTGACTCCCAGTAGCTGCTCGCATCCAGTTTAAGACTCTGGTGTTAGCCTACAGGGCAGTGAAAGGAACAGCTCCTTCCTATCTCCAGGCCATGGTCAAACCCTTCACTCCCGCCCGACCACTTCACTCTGCTGCCTTGGGACGCCTGGTTACCCCGTTGCTCAGAGGCCCCTGCTTCCGATCGACCCGGTCACGGCTCTTTTCTGTCCTGGCCCCACAGTGGTGGAATTAACTCCCCATTGATGTCAGGGCAGTGGAGTCGCTGCCCATCTTTCGGCACAGTTTCAAAACTCACCTCTTCAAGAACTATTACCCTGTTACTTGCTTGTAGCACTTATTGTATTCACTCATTTAAAAAAAAAACTCTTTCTCGCGCTTTTACTTTAGCACTGGTTTTGTTCTTAGATGCTTGTTTAGAGAGAAGATGCACTTATGACCTCTGATGACTAGTAGTTCTCCTTATTTCCTGTGTTAAATGCACCTACTGTAAGTCGCTTTGGATAAAAGCGTCGGCTAAATGACTGTAATGTAATGTAAATGTATTCCAATACATGATCTCTATCACGTTTGAGTAGGCAAGTGGTTTCTACAGGATCATGCTTTGGTTGCATGTCGCTGACAATCCATGTGGGGAGCGAAAGAGGCGGAACACATTGGCCCCAAATGTCTGGTCTGGGCCTAAAACACCTACAAAAAGTGTTGATATTTGTGTATTGTGTGGAAAAACGTTCGACTTGTGTCGACTACTTGTGAAACAATCCAGTCGTAGACGTCGTCTCTAAACTCTTAACTCCATTCTCGAGTCTCAAGTTGCTATTCCGACTGTAAACAATGACGGGCGCACGGAAGAGGAAGTCTTCATAGGAAACGGAAGCGAACAGCTAGCGGCTACACCAGAAGCCCCGAAATATTGGCCGGCGATTTAGCGTCTGGTTTCCGAAATCAAGAAGGGCTAACAGTAAACAACTCATACCAGTCAACCCTTCCGTTTTTCTCGGGATTCACCCACATTTTAACCTTCTCTCCCGCTGTCCTTCCGTTCAAATATTTCCCCGTAGATCTCCCATATTTTTAAACTTTCTAAAAAAAAAAAAAAAAGAAAAGAAAAAAAATTGGCGGTAACGTTGACGGTAGGCATAACCCAGAGCCCTAAAAAGAGAGAGTTGCGTCAATGAGGGGTCAGAACGCGAGAGGGTCACGTGGTTCATGTAGCCGCCGAATAGTTCCAAACGAAGCTTGGCGGGTCATTTAAATGAACTGCTAAACCGCGATTTCTGGTAACTGCCAACCAATATTTTCAGATTTTTACATTTATATATATAGATATAGATATATTCCAACGTGACACATATTCTATGCGCATGTGTAGGAACATTAAAACTAATATTTTGTTTGAAATTGACGAGCTATCTCGCTTTAAATTACATCTGTGGTGCAGTACACCCCGTATCGAATCCCGCACCGGGCAAAAAAATAACCGGTTACATTGGTGGCAGCGGTGGGATCCGGAAGTGTGCAAATCCTCAGAAGTCTCTTCGAAGCGCGGGAAGAACAAAGCGCCAGGGCGCGCTTCCGGGGAGGGTGACGACTGTAAACTACTAATAAGACACGTCAGTCCCTAGCTAACAGGTCTAACCCTTTAGCCGAGCGGTTAGTGATGTCGCCTTGTGGTGCAGTACATCCGTATCGAATCCCGCACCGGGCAAGAAAATAACCGGTTACACATCGTTAATTTGGTTCAAACGTGCTTGTAAAATCGTCATCATTAAAATGTCAACTGTAGCTTCTTACCTGTAAATTAACATTTGATTAATGCGAGAAACATACCTTCGCCATAGAAATCCTATTGCCCCGGGTCGCACTGTTTGGAATTATCCGGGGCTCCCATGATCCGCCATTGCTGTTAAATAATTGGCCCATTGACGTCTACGGAGTTGACGTAACTCTCTCTTTCTAGGGCTCTGGCATAACCTATCGAATGTGTTTGCTATATTCCTCTCCGGTGCAGCAGGTGGCAGTGTGCAGCACATGAGCTGTAATATGAAGTGACGAGAAGTCATTCAACTCACGACACTCGCCAATTAAACAAGGATCAGAGAGGAAGAAGAAGGTGGAAAAAGAACGGCCGCGCGAGGATTCAACGATGGACGTGAAAGGAGTGGACAAAAAGGCGAGAAGTTTTGCGCAAGTATATCACCAAATGGGAGGAGGCTTATCGGTACTTAATGAAGAGCAACCTCCACGACAAATGTGACGGTACCCTCCATCTATTCTCTCTCTCATCCTATTGTAATGACGTTTATGTTAACAATACATATGGATGACCTGTTGGTGTCATTATAACATAGATAATATGGATAGACAGGAAGTAAGAAGTAGATAACGTGTGCAAACCGGAACTGAGACGAATGAAACGGCTAGCCGAGCTAGCAATAAGCTCCCAACACTGTGTCTCTATCAATATAGGAAAAAATAAGAATATTACATAGTACCAGGAGTGGGGTATCTCCCATCTATCGCCCATCCATTTTTGTAATCATCCATCCATCCATCGATTATCCAAGCCGCGTATCCCAATCGGGATCGCGAGGATGTAGCCTCAAAATCACAACAGAAGCATAATGTGTAAGTGATGTGTACATATCCTAATTCAAGTAATGCATAAATATATATATTAAGTGCCGAATTTATATGTCCTTTTGTGTGATTTCATTTATATCTTTTTCAGCCTTTTCACTGTTTTTCGGGGGTCGCCACAGCGGGATTTTACAGTTTCCATCAGGTCCCTGTGAGGGCACAGCACCAATGCTGGCTGTTGTTAATGCAGGCCCCAACCGATCCGGCATGGTCTTGTCAATCCGCATGCTGATTTGGCAAAAAAATTTGTTACACCGGATGCCCTTCCTGACACAACCACTAACCGTATGGACAGGGGCACAGGTAAAGCGCTGGATGCCATCCCAGTATTCATGGACTTGCGCCCATGCCTGTCGCCATACATTTTAACTGCCGAATTTATATGTGCTTTCATCTATGTAATGCAGGATATTCACAGCATTTCACTTTCAAACAGGTATTTGATGATTCTGACCACGTAATTGTAGTCTCTTACTTAATGAGGGATCTAGTTAACCCAATCCTTGTTGCTCTGATATTTTAAAGCAAGTGGTTGCCTAGTGGTAATTTTAGGATTCACTGTGTACCTTTGTCTAAATGTAAGGAGTATGTGGACAGTGGTAGGGGTGGTGGGACAGCCTGGGGCAGGGTGATGAAAAATGTCCCTTATTTTCAAATCCCAATTTTGACTAGTATGCAACAACTAAATCTTAAGTTTCTAATGTTTTGTGATGCTGTAAAAAGGTTTGTTTACATCGGTTTTGTCTGTAAACATTGTAAAACTGATCAATTACAATCAGTTGAGAAAGATACACAAAACACTTATTTTCAGTCTATAACACAAATTCTTCAATCATGTGTGTAACTATACCCCAATTTTACGTGGTCAAATAAATCACATATTGACCTTTTAATGTTTTCCTTCAAACATGTCACTGAGATAAATTCCTATACATGGTGTTAGTGAGAGAACAAATCTTATGCACTGTGTAACATTGTTTTAGAAAAGTGCTATATAAATAAAGTTATTATTATTATTATGTTTCTACTAGGTGTCAAAATACGTGAAGTCCTTTTCCTTGATATCCTCTGTAAACCATTACAGTAAGCTAATACTGAAGAACAATTGTTGTTTTTTTTTCATTTCAAATCAACAGGAAATGGATTCAAAACATCAGCAAGAAGAAAAATGAAAAAAGCTCTACAGTTCATCAGTCCAGGTAAATATGTGCACAGTAAAGGGCAAGAAGGCCTGAAAACAATGTCTACTACTACTACTTTCGGCTGCTCCCGTTAGGGGTCGCCACAGCGGATCATCCGTTTCCATTTCTTCCTGTCTTCTGCGTCTTCCTCTGTCACACCAGCCACCTGCATGTCTTCCCTCACCACATCCATAAACCTCCTCTTTGGCCTTCCTCTTCTCCTCTTCCCTGGCAGCTCCATATTCAACATCCTTCTCCCAATATACTCGGCATCTCTCCTCCACACATGTCCAAGCCATCTCAATCTTGCCTCTCTTGCTTTGTCTCCAAACCGTCCAACTTGAGCGGTCCCTCTAATATAATCGTTCCTAATCCTGTCCTTCTTCGTTACTCCCAGTGAAAATCTTAGCATCTGCAACTCTGCCACCTCCAGCTCCGCCTCCTGTCTTTTCATCAGTGCCACTGTCTCCAAACCATATAACATAGCTGGTCTCACAACCATCTTGTAAACTTTCCCTTTAACTCTTGCTGGTACCCTTCTGTCGCAAATCACTCCTGACACACTTCTCCACCCACTCCAACCTGCCTGCACTCTCTTTTTCACCTCTCTACTGCACTCCCCGTTACTTTGGACAATTGACCCCAAGTATTTAAACTCAAATGCCTTTGTCACCTCCACTCCTTGCATCCTGACCATTCCACTGTCCTCTCTCTCATTCACGCATAGGTATTCCGTCTTGCTCCTACTGACTTTCATTCCTCTTCTCTCCAGTGCATACCTCCACCTCTCCAGGCTCTCCTCAACCTGCACCCTACTCTCGCTACAGATCACAATGTCATCCGCGAACATCATCGTCCATGGAGACTCCTGCCTGATCTTGTCCGTCAACCTGTCCATCACCATTGCAAACAAGAAAGGGCTCAGAGCCGATCCTTGATGTAATCCCACCAAAACCTTGAACCCATCTGTCATTCCAACCGCACACCTCACCATTGTCACACTTCCCTCATACGTATCCTGCACCACTCCTACATACTTCTCTGCAACTCCTGACTTCCTCATACAATACCACACCTCCTCTCTCAGCACTCTGTCATAAGCTTTCTCTTAATCTACAAAGACACAATGCAACTCTTTCTGGCCTTCTCTATACTTCTCAATCAACATTCTCAAAGCAAACATCGCATCTGTGGTGCTCTTTCGTGGCATGAAACCATACTGCTGCTCGCTGATCATCACCTCTCCTCTTAACCTAGCTTCTATTACTCTTTCCCAAATCTTCATGCTGTGGCTGATCAACTTTATACCTCTGTAGTTGTTACAGTTCTGCACATCGCCCTTGTTCTTGAAAATCGGTACCAGTATGCTTCTTCTCCACTCCTCAGGCATCCTCTCACTTTCTAGGATTGTGTTAAGCAATCTAGTTAAAAACTCCACTGCCATCTCTCCTAAACTTCTCCTTGCCTCCACAGGTATGTCATCAGGACCAACTGCCTTTCCACTCTTCATCCTCTTCATAGCTGCCCTCACTTCCTCCTTGCTAATCCGCTGAACTTCCTGATTCACTATCCCTACATCATCCAACCTTCTCTCTCATTTTCTTCATTCATCAGCCCCTCAAAGTATTCCTTCCACCTTCTTAGCACACTCTCCTCGCTTGTCAGCACATTTCCATCTCTATCCTTGATCGCCCTAACTTGCTGCACATCCTTTGCAGCTTGGTCCCTCTGTCTAGCCAATCGGTACAAGTCCTTTTCTCCTTCCTTAGTGTCTAATCTGTCATACAACTCACCATACGCCTTTTCCTTTGCCTTTGCCACCTCTCTCTTTGCTTTACGCTGCATCTCCTTGTACTCCTGTCTACTTTCTTCATCTCTCTTACTATCCCACTTCTTCTTTGCCAACCTTTTCCTCTGTATAATTTGCTGTACTTCCTCATTCCACCACCAAGTCTCCTTGTCTTCCTTCCTCTGTCCTGATGACACACCAAGTACCTTCCTAGCTGTCTCCCTCACTTTCTGCAGTGGTTGTCCAGCCATCTGGCAACTCTTCACTACCACCCAGTGCCTGTCTTAACTCCTGCCTGAACTCCACACATCAGTCTTACTTCTTCAACTTCCACCATTTGATCTTCGGCTGTGTCTTCACTAGCTTCCTCTTCTTGGTCTCCAAAGTCATCCTACAGACCACCATCCGATGCTGCCTAGCTACGTTCTCCCCTGTCACCACCTTGCAGTCTCCAATCCCTTTTAGATGGTGCCTTCTACATAAGATATAGTCCACCTGTGTGCACTTTCCTCCACTCTTGTATGTCACCCTGTGTTCCTCCCTCTTCTTGAAATATGTATTCACCACAGCCATTTCCATCCCTTTTCGCAAAATCGACCACCATCTGTCCTTCCACATTTCTCTTCTTGACTCCATACCTTCCCATCACCTCCTCATCACCTCTGTTCCCTTCACCAACATGTCCATTGAAGTCCGCTCCAATCACCACTCTCTCCACCTTGGGTACCCTCTCCACCATGTCGTCCAACTCACTCCAGAATTCTTCTTTTTCATCCATCTCACACCCAACTTGCGGGGCATATGCGCTGATAACATTCAGCAATAAACCTTCAATTTCCAGCTTCATACTCATCACTCTGTCTGACACTCTCTTCACCTCCAGCATGCTCTTGACATACTCTTCCTTCAGAATTACCCCTACCCCATTACTCCTCCCATTCACACCATGGTAGAAGAGTTTGAACCCACCTCCGATACTCCTGGCCTTACTCCCCTTACACCTGGTCTCTTGCACACACACTATGCCTACCTTTCCTCTTTCCATCATGTCAGCCAGCTCTCTCCCTTTACCAATCATAGTGCCAACATTCAAAGTTCCAACTCTCACCTCCACATGCCTACCCTTCCTCCTCTCTAGCTGCCTCTGGACATGCTTTCCCCCTCTCCTTCTCCTTCGCCCAACAGTAGCATAGTTTCCACCGACACCCTGCTGGTTAACAGTACCGGTGGCGGTCGTTGGTAACCCGGGTCTCGACCGATCCGGTATGTAAGTCTTATTTATGATTCGCATATTTGATTTGGCAAAGATTTTACGCCGGATGCCCTTCCTGACGCAACCCTCCCCATTTGTCCGGGCTTGGGACCGGCACTAAGGATGCACTGGCTTGTGCATCCTCAGTGGCTGGGTTGCCTGAAAACAATGTAAAGAGGAAAAAAAAAACAATTAAAAGGAACATCATTCAAATCTGTGAACTACTTGGACTCTCATATCACACACAGGTTGTTCTTCATGTGGTCCAAATCTCCTGCACCCTGAACACAAAAGATAAAATGTTTCAAATAATATTGTCAAAATCAGTGTTTGTAAAAAAAAGGAAAAGAAAAGGTGAGAGGTGTCACCTTTTATTTTTATTTCTACATTGAAAGGAAACATCTGCTTTACTTTGGTGGAAAAGTGCAACTTCAAGATGAGAATGAAAAAAAAAAAACAGGGCTGAAATTAATTAAAAAAAGGCTTTTGCAACAGGTGAAGGGGCTGTTTTAGGAAGAAGGGTCCTATGGGAGCGTGAGAATCAATAGATAATGGGGGTCACCACAAAGGCACCAGGATCAGGCACGACCAGTGCTGCTATCTCCTTCTAACACGCAATCATGTCGGCCGGCTGCCTCCCCATTTACTCCCCCTTTGGATGATGTGGGGGGAGGGGGGTGTACAACCCCCTCTCCCCACCATCACGGGTGGTGGTTGGGAGGGGGTTGTATCACCTTCCCCTCTTGACCTGGCGAGAATAGCAGATTAGTAACTGAGCTAACGCCCCCCTCCCCCCCTCCCCAAATCCCTCTGTCATTACGCAAGCCGTGTATTCGCGCTCCGCAGCAATAACAATAGTTGCGTGCGGAAATATCTCGGTCATCCATCTTTCTGTCACCTCTCTCTATTCGGGCACAAAGTTGTCATAGCTTTTTTTTCTTTTCTTTTCTTTTCATTTCATTTATTTTCTTTCCCGCTGACTCCAACAAAACTGCCAGGGAAAAAAAAAAAAAAACAGAAAAAACAAACAAACAAAACAAAACGCCGGGAGGGGTTGGTGTTGATCATGGCGAAAGAGCAAATGAAACGCCAGTTTAAAGAAAGGCACCGGCTGAAAGTAGATACGGATAAGCTTGACACGCAAAACGAGTCATGCGTTAAACAAATTAACCTCGCGCAGCTCCCCCCCTAACTCACTCACACTCACACACACACACACAGACACACACTGCTACCTTCATTCTTTTTGCAGGGGCCCATGGACAGGCCAACCACGGGTTAATCATTGTGCCACAGCCTCAGCATTGCGTGCAGACTGTGTTTGCTTGGACCGTGCCAAGGGTCGTGAGGTTGTGTACAGAAAGAGTCGAGTGAGGTATCGGTCACCCCTTTCTATCAAAACAATCGCCAGCCAGTTTTTAGTAGGCACGCTACAATGTGCACAATAGAAAAAAAAAAAAAAGGATGGTCGTTTTTACTGTGATTTCGACAGCCTACAGTAATATCTGTGGTAGGGGTGAACTTTGTGACCTACTTCAGAGGAATAACCTGCGAGAGAAAACAAACAGGTCTGTCGGCTGTGAGGTGAAAACATTTTATCGTTTAAAGAAAATTAAAATGCAAGCACTGATTACTTAATAGGCAGATATGACTCTCAGTGTTACCCAATTGTGCGCTCGGAGATTACTCAGAGGAAATATTTCATTCAGAAAGAGATCCACAAAAAGCAAGAGGTGAAATCACACTTAAAACAAGCAAGTGAGAAAATTAAGGAAAGCTGTAAATCTAAAAATTATTTTAAAACAGATAGCGGTGGTATAATAACCGTATACAACGGCGATGACATCTAATTCCTTTACACAATTCAGTATCACTCCGTTAGTAGGTTGCATAGCAACCGCCTTGCCCAATGTGCAGGCAGCCAGGAGGGCCTGTTTCTTTGTAAGGACTATGCTTTATCAATGCTGTATGAACATGTTGATACAAATGGTCTTTCCTGTTGCCGTACTTTGTAACTGCAGCTCACAACAGACCGTGATATACAGTGCATCCGGAAAGTATTCACACCCCTTCACTTTCCCCACATTTTGTTATGTTACAGCCTTATTCCAAAATGGATTAAATTCCTTTTTTTCTCTCATCAATCTTCATACCATACCCCATAATGACAAAGTGGAAAAGGTTTTGTAGAAATTTTTGCAAATTTGTTAAAAATAAAAAAACTGAAATATTGCATGTACATAAGTATTCACACCCTTTGCTATGACACTCAAAATTGAGCTCAGGTTCATCCTGTTTCCACTGATCATCTTTGAGATGTTTCTACATCTTGACTGGAGTCCACCTGTAGTAAATTCAATGGATTGGACATGATTTGGAAAGGCACACACCTGTCTATATAAGGTCCCACTGTTGACAGTGCATGTCAGAGCAGAAACCAAGCCATGAAGTCAAAGGAATTGTCTGTGGACCTCCGAGACAGGATTGTATCGAGGCACAGATCTGGAGAAGGGTACAAAAAAAATCTACAGCTTTGACGGTCTCGAAGAGCACAGTGGTCTCCATCATTCGTAAATGGAAGAAGTTTGGATCCACCAGAACTCTTCCTAGAGCTGGCTGCCCAGCCGAACTAAGCAAACGGGGGAGAAGGGCCTTGGTCAGGGAGGTGACCAAGAACCCGATGGTCACTCTGACAGAGCTACAGCGTTCCTCTGTGGAGATGGGAGAACCTTCCAGAAGGACAACCATCTCTGCAGCACTCCACCAATCAGGCCTTTATGGTAGTGTGGCCAGACGGAAGCCTCTGCTCAGTAAAAGGCACATGACAGCCCGCTTGGAGTTTGCCAGAAAGCACCTAAAGGACTCTGACCATGAGAAACAAAATTCTCTGGTCTGATGAAACCAAGATTGAACTCTTTGGCCTGAATGCCAAACGTCACGTCTGGAGGAAACCAGGCACCTCTCATCACCTTACTAATACCATCCCTACAGTGAAGCATGGTGGTGGTAGCATCATGCTGTGGGGATGTTTTTCAGTGGCAGGAACTGGGAGACTAGTCAGGATCGAGGGAAAGATGAATGGAGCAAAGTACAGAGAGATCCTTGATGAAAACCTGCTTCAGAGCCCTCAGGACCTCAGACTGGGACGAAGGTTTACCTTTCAACACGACAACGACCCTAAGCACACAGCTAAGACAACGAAGGAGTGGCTTCGGGACAAGTCTGTGAATGTCCTTGAGTGGCCTAGCCAGAGCCCAGACTTGAACCCCATTGAACATCTCTGGAAAGACCTGAAAATAGCTGTGCAGCGATGCTCACCATCTAACCTTACAGAGCTCAAGAGGATCTGCAGAGAAGAATGGGAGAAATACCCCAAATATAGGTGTGCCAAGCTTGTAGCTTCATACCCAAGAAGACTTGAGGCTGACATCGCAGCCAAGGGTGCCTCAACCAAGTACTGAGTAAAGGGTGTGACTACTTATGTACATGCAATATTTCAGTTTTTTATTTTTAATAAATTTGCAAAAATTTCTACAAAACCTTTTTCGCTTTATCATTATGGGGTATTGCATGTAGATTGATGAGAAAAAAATGGAATTTAAGCCATTTTGGAATAAGGCTGTAACATAACAAAATGTGGGGAAAGTGAAGGGGTGTGAATACTTTCCGGATGCACTGTATATACCATGATCTATCACGGCCTGGAGTGGGATATTACTTAAACATGATAGCTGATGGTGGATAGCTCATTACTGCAGCGTATAGAGTTAAATATTTTTATATATATAGCAAAAGGTGTGAATGACTGACCTGAAATGTTCTATATCTGTCTGTGTGTGTGTGTGCGTGCGTGCGTGTGTGCGTGCGTGCGTGCGTGCGTGCATGTGTGTGTTGCATATTTCAGTATTTGTTAAATCAACATTCAAAGCCATTCGCCACAAATCTAGCCATCCACTCAGGGGCAGTTTGAGCTGGTGCTGCTTTGGCCCGGCCTCCAAGTTTCTAAACTCAAGAGAAAAAGGAAAGTTAGCTGTTTGCTTGATCAGTACATAATATGATGCGGTGCCCCTTTGTAACACAACTTACCATTTTGCACTGATAAACTTTTTACTACTTTCCTATGCTGTCATCTCCTTCCCCTTCTTCTCTCACACCTACATATGATTCTCCAACCACTCCACTTGCTCCTCCTCGTCTTGGCTTTGTCCCATACCCTCACACCCTGCAGGCCTCCTGCACCCAAAACGAGCGTGCTAGGTCAAAACCGAGCTCTTCATCAGCGCGCCAGGTGTTTGATGTGGAAATCAGAGATGTTGCTTTTACATTATAATGAATGGCGCCTGCTTGGTGATGGTCTGATGTGTCACAAGGAGCGGATGCACTGTTGCTGTCACGGTACACCGAAATCCTGAACCCGACTTACAGTGTGCCCTTCAGTGTCACACTTTCCCATCTCATCAACTGCTGTTTGTCTGTATACAGTGTGGTAAAGTGTGTTTTCATTTGAAACACTCCTGGTTGATTTTCATTGAATTGCTGAAATAATGTTCATCATTAAGCTACATAAAGGTGCAATATGAAGTGAAGTGGGAATTCATATCTGTTTTGGGTTTGTTCTCAGGAAAAATGTCAGAATGTTTTCTCAATATGTTGAATTTTTGGGGGTGGTTGTCCTGTTGAAATCGTCCAGACCCACGGTGTACCTGTACTGCACGTGCAGATACAGCAAGGCAGTGTTCAATGTGAAAGGCGGCAACAGTAGACATCCCTCTCAGGTCGTCATGACTGAGTGAGTGACCACAATTTGCCATGCATAGCCTGTGGTGGCAGCTGCGTGCGCGCTGTGGGAAAAATAGCATAATATGGTGTATAGTTCCCCACCCTACAATAGAAAATGGCAGTCTTGACCTTTTGAGGTGTTTTAAAGATCAAACGTACAGCCAGGGTTTAGATTTCATCTCATCTCATCATCAGCCGCTTCTCTGGGGTTGGGTCGTGGTGGCAGCAAGCTAAGTAGGGCGCTCCAGATGTCCCTCTCCCCAGCAGTGCCCTCCAGCTCCTCCTGGGGGATCCCAAGGCGTTCCCAGCGCAGATTGGACATGTAGTCCCTCCAGCGAGTTCTGGGTCTACCCGGGGTCTCCTCCCAGTTGGACGTGCCCAGAAAACCTTCAAAGGAAGGCGCCCAGGAGGCATCCAAATCAGATGCCCGAACCGCCTCAACTGACTCCTTTTGATTCAAAGGAGCAGTGGCTCTACTCTGAGCTCCCTCCGGATGTCCGAGCTCCTCACCCTATCTCTAAAGCTGAGCCCAGACACCCTACGGAGGAAACTCATTTCAGTCACAAAAATACCAATATGTACATTGAAACAATATGCCGCGCAATCCACTTCTGAATCATTGCCTCTGGTATTTGTAGAAAAGTATTGATAAAGTAGTCAGCCAAGGCATTTTTGAATTTAAGTCGAAATAAGTTTGAAAGGGACATAAATGATATGTATCAGAGCTCGAAAATAAGCAGTGTGGATTCTGCATTGACCTCTCATGTGCTTGTGAGACTGACAGTGCTTTTGTGTGTTGTGGCTGGGAATCTATCTCCAGTGTGCAGTGTTTCTTTTGGACGCCACAGAAGGCCTATCCACAGGGGCTTGTTGAGTAATCGACTTAACTAGGTTCAAGCACAACAATACCCCCTCACCCCGTTGAGACAGGATGTCCGACACACTGGCTACTTTGTGCGTGCGTGCGTGCGTGCGTGCGTGCGTGCGCGCGTAAGTTTCTGTACACACCCACCCGGATAGTGACCACAGGGATCACAAACAGATATGTAGGAACAATAGTTAAATGTTCCCGATGATAAAATGATTAACTGTTGAGCATCATAGGGGCCACGAAGCAAGATGTTTCACGCAGTACAGATATTCCAGTGGAGTTGTTCAGTGGCCAGCAGTGGTAGCACTGGGCAACTTCTATGTTTGGATGCTGTTCACTATATTATTTTGTGGCAGGGCTGTGTTGAACCCCCCCCCCCCATCTCCACCATATAGAGGAATTACGTTCACAATATATGGCATCTGCCATTGTTTCAGAGTCTCATGATTTCAATACAGGCGCCAAAGCTTTCCTCTCTGGATCTCCCATCAACAGCATTCAGGAAGTGACATGAATGATGTGTGGGCTTCTGCAGATGTCAGTAGTGGAGCGCATGAATGGCCTAAATCTTTAGTGGTGGGGGGAATTGTTTATGGCACACTACAGTGAATTACTTGGCCTAACAAGAGGGTTTTATGGCTACTACTTTCCTTTTATGGCCCATAACATTCCAGATGGCTCTCTGTGCCTCCCATTTTCTCTCCTGAGTTGGTCATTACTTGAATCTGATCCAAATCTACTTGTAGTGATCACAAAGTGAGTTTGTTGTTGTTCTCCTCAAAAAAAAAAAGTCAAGTTGTTAGGGGACAAACAAAGCGGAGGTCCAAACTTTGACAGACTGAACATCTAGACTTGTCTCTGTTAGCACTCTGCACTCCTTTTCTCTCTTTTGCTCCAGTACACTTGGCCGATGCAGGTAAGTAGGGTGTGTGAGACCAACAATTCCCTTGCGTGAGGAAGCTCTGGTTATGCAGGTACACGTGTAGCACCAAGGCCATTGTGTGCCAAGCTTTATCTTCTTAATCAGTTCTCTTTGCCACCAGTTAATCATTTGTGCATACCAGGGCTTAGACATATTAGATTCATTACACACAGAGAGACAGCAGTGGCAGGATGACAACACAATGGGTGATAATGCTGGCTTAGCCCCTGGACAGTGGTGTAAGTTACACTACTATCGTGTCTATTTCTTGTACCACAGGGGTTGGAGTGGATTCTTCTGTCTCAATATACTATTTTTCACAACACTATGAGTAACACAGAAGCTGTTTGTGTGTAAGTGTGTATGTCAGTGTCTTTACGAGCATGTATGTGTGTGTGTGTGTGTGTGTGTGTGTGTGTGTGTGTGTATGAGCGAGAAAGCATGCATGTAAGTGTGCATGTATGTTTGTGTGCATGTGTATGTGTGTGTACTGTGCTGATATGTGTGTGTGTGCACACCCATGCATACACAGTCCTACATACCTACATATAACCTACATTTGTGCAGTTTCATAAATATTAAATAATATGAATTATTTCTTGGACTGTAATTTAGCAAGTTAGTCAATGATAAAACATAGAGGTAAAGTCCCGTGGAAAATGCTGATAGTGATAAGTAATTGTTAGCTTTTCATGTAAGTCAGCTGGAGGAAGGTAGAAATTGCAGTTGCAAGGGAATAGTGCGAGTTGTGGTGTGCTGTGCTGGCATGTGTGATAAGACAGACAGTAATCCAATGGCCTGTGTGCTCGCAGGGCTCCAGCAGGAGATTAAAGATGGTGGTCATGACAAGAAACTGCTAAGGAGACACGGCAGACCTGAAACTGCTGAGGTCACCGCCTCACCTGTGGCACGTATGTCGCAATGCCTGTCAATCGTGTGTGCGTGCATGTTTGCCACTGCAGGTATGAGGCTAGGTATGGATGTGTTTCAGAGGGAGTGACAAGCGTGTGTGAGAGAAAGACTCACGGATCAACAAACAAGGTGAGTCTTGTTGTTTGTTGCAAATGGGTGTAACATGGCCTAAATAAACTCTGATCCCTGCAGGGCAGCAGTGCACCTTCTCCACTTTCCTCCACTTCCACAATACACCAACGACAGCAACCCCCTCACCCTTTTCCTCTTCCTACTCTTCCACCTGCAGCTCCTTCTCCTTCTCTCTCACCTGCAGAAACCAAAGGACAGAAAACTTGATTCTGTAACCATTTTACTCACTCCTCTGGTCCTGGCTCTGTTCCATATCCTCACACCCTGCGGGCTTCCTGCGCCTTAAATGTGTGTGCCCAATAAAAAGCTGTGCTCCTCATCAGTGGGTGAACGGCGGCGGACCAGTTGATTGATGTGGAAATCAGGTGTGACACTTTTGCATTAATGCAAAGACTCTGGATCGTGAAAATTTAACATTTCACAAGGGTTGGAGGAACTGCTGCTGTGGCAGTACCACATGCAGTGTAAGTACACTTGAGCCCTGGACCCAGCGTTCACACCACGCACCCTCCAGGGTTACACCAGACCAAGCCACAGGTAGATCTGCCAACAGCCCATTAGCCTGTCTGTCAGGCGTTAACGACTTGTTCCGATTTGATCACAAGCAAGTTCTCATCCTTCAGCTGCCAAAAGAGCAACTGTATTTTTTTCAATATAATTTTAATTGTAATTCTAAGTTAACATCATTTAATTATTACGCTTTAGTGCAGTGTTATGCTGATTTCTACAGTGCACCTGTTCAGTCTCAGGTGATTGTATAGTTTATTCTGGTTGTGATAAGGTACATTATGTGCTTTATTCCAGATACTTCAGTGAGTTTGTGCATCTAAATACAATTTTTCTAAACTGAAGTTACAATTAGTTGGGTTGACCTTATGCAGAAATTTTCGGAAACGGGAATGTGATAGCTGTATGTTCAGATTAACTGGGACACTAAGGCACATTAGCACCTTATACACTTTATTCTTTGTTTTCGTTGTCCGTGAACGTGCTGCTTCCATGCTATTCAGAATTATCTGCTCATTCTTTACAAGCATATTGCATTGCTTAACTTCATATATACAATGAATTTCATGAACCCTATCTTGTATCAGCCCTAACTGGGTTATGAGCTAGAATCTAGTGCTCAGCTTGCGCACACACACACCACATACACACACACACACACACACACACACACACACATATATATATATATATATATATATATATATATATATATATATAATTATTCAGTAGAAGTGAGGAGAGTGGTCATAGCAGGGACAATAAGGGGATGAAAGATGCTGTAGACATGCATGGGTGTGGGCCTGCAATAATACCCTTGTCAGGCGGACAGCCCAGTATGTTGTATGTACACAGGGGGAAGTGTGGAGATTTATTAGGTATATGGAGGGACTCTGGGACCTCCTGGAACTCCTAAACCGGCTAAACATTATACCAACCTAGCCTGGGGTTATCTTGGTTTCCTAAATGAAACGCTAATGCTACTGAAAGTCATTTTCCATGCCAAACCAAAATCATTACCCCTTATTTGATGAATAAATTGATTTGCATTATAAGGGTTTACTCATCCTAAGTCACATTTCTTCCAGCGTGACAGCCTGCATGACTCAAAACAGATGCACACAGCCAGCAATTCACAACAGGTAATTAGTGTTTGCCGTAGATTGTATAACAACACATGGATCTGTCTTGACTTATATGTGGTAAAAATTGAACCTTAAGTTTGCCATAAGGACCTGCAGGCTAATAGTTTTACCAATACCCTTGTAGCAGGACTTGAAAGGAGCAATTTACTTTTTATTTATTTTTGATTTTGATATACTTTATTAATCCCCATGGGGAAATTCATGCTCTGCATTTAACCCATCCTAGCTGTGTAGCTATGAGCAGTGGGCAGCTGCGGCCCCGGGGGACCAACTCCAGTCCGTCTTGCCATGCCTTGCTCAGGGGCACAGACAGGAGTATAAACCCTAACATGTATGTCTTTTTGATGGTGGGGGAAACCGGAGCACCCGGAGAAAACCCACCGCAGACAGGGGGAGAACATGCAAACTCCACACAGAGGACGACCTGGTATGACCCCCAAGGTTGGACGACCCTGGGGTTCGAACCCAGGACCTTCTTGCTCTGAGATGACAGTGCTAACCACTGATCCACTGTGCCACCCATATAATAGAGTGTAATTATGTGTGCACTATTTAAGACTACATTCAACCTACATAAGTGGGGAAAATTCACATAATGTTTACACATACCCAACAGTAGGGAGTTCAGGGGTCAAAGCCAGAATCAAAGGGGTATCTCTGATAAAAGATGAGCAAAATATTTCTGTGACGGTCAGAAATATTTTGCCCTGTGATAGGGCATAAGTTAATTTCCACTAACTTTTACAATAATGATACCTAAACTTTTAAAGCACCTATGTAAACACAGTTCTGCAAAGGAAAAGGAAGGTTCATGCTGTTGTTTGAATTGGTTGCAGTTTCTGGTTCCCTACGTGACATATGCAGTGACATGTGATTCCGAGTCAACACTTAAGTAACCTTTGAGACACTCCCCTGCACTGATGAATGAAACATTTTTGTGAATGACAGTGGCTGTTAGATGGAAAAAAAAAATCTACCTCTCTTTCTCTCAGCCTACCTTTCTCTTTTTTCCCTCATGTCATTCTCTGAAGTTTTTCAAAGACCCTATGCTGAGGTGAGGAAGCAGGCAACACATTAATACATACACATACATACACAGAAGATACTCATGTTTCCGCGGTTGTGTGATTCATTTTTATAAATCTAATGCATCAGCATCGGCGTCGCCAGGTCATTTTGCTGGGGCCAAGATGGTCATTATAACCGTTTTGGACTTTCAAAGTTTAATAACTTTGGGAAAAAAAGACCTGCCACTCCCTGAATTCTCCTAAAATTGCATATATTTGCATTTAAAACGAGTTTTAGATCAACTGCACAAAAAAGTTACGATAAAATCAACCTAAAATGACTACGGGTAGTCATCATGACCGCTCGTAATTTGCGCGTGATTGTGCGCGTCATGTCACTAATTATGACGTGTTTTGGTCGCATCTTTTCCTTCGCGACGTTCATTGCTCTGTCATAGAAGAAAAAAAAACTAGTGTTCTCTAGTGCAGAGAAATAGTATAAATTTGATTTTTGATTATTGCCAACATGTCTGGTTACAGATGCCGTTACAAACACATCATGACTATCACCGACGCGTTGCAGTCGGTGGTAATCGCTGTTGGTCAGCGGCCATTTTAAATTGTTTGAAAGATAGTATTAAAAGTTTTTAAAATATTAATTTTGGTGTCAGTTAGTTTCTTAACAGACATACTAACATATGTAATGCATTATTATCTCAACTAGGTATTTATCTTGACAGAATATAGAGTTTAAAAACCAGAGCGGTCAAAATGACCGCCTGCGGTCCTAGTAGTTATTTTAAGTTCCGGTCATTGTTTGGGACTGTTTCAGTATTTATTTATCAGTTCTTTTTTTACAGGCCTTGTTACATTTGTTAGATTAGCAATATGTGTTTTCCATTTTGTTTTTCCGGTAATATTTTCACTTGTTCAACTTTGCTATTGTGATGGACTGGCGGCTGTGATGGCCTGGCGGCCTGTCCAGGGTGTCTCCCCGCCTGCCGCCCAATGACTGCTGCGATGGGCTCCAGCATCCCCGCGACCCTGAGCAGGATAAGCAGTTGGAATAATGGATGGAAGTTCAACCATGTCTCTCTGAAGTTTAAATTGTTTAGAAATAGTGTTATAATTAAAATGTTAATTTTAGTGTCAGTCATTTCCTAACAGACATACTAACATATGTAATGCATTAATATCTCAATTGAGTATTTATCTTGACAGAATATAGAGTTTAAAAACCGTCATTTTAGGTAGGAGTGAAATCCCGGTCATTAAGCCCCGAACGTTTTGAGTGTAGCCCCGAATATGGGGGGATATGTGAAGCCCAACAAAAAAACGTAACGTGTGAATGTCCGATATTCTTTGAAACATAACAGCCTGTCAAAATAAATGCAGGTCTCTAAACTAACGCCGCGCGCGCGTGTGTGGGAGGGTCTGATGGTCAGCACTGAATGTGACGTGACACAAGTTCAAGCGGGAAGAGACGAGTAGATGAGAAATGGCAGAGCATGCAGGAAAAATATAACTCGATCTTTTTGGATTTTCCCAAAAGAGAAGGAAGGGTAAGAATTTAGGCTATGTAGTAACTGTCCTGTGTCTACAGGATAACTGAATTATACAACGATCAAGGTGTATCTTGGTCTTCCTCTTTTATTTGCCAGACCGTGGTAACATTACAAAACGACTGCGTTAAGCAGGCACGAAAACACATGAGTGACCCTCTTGCTCTTTCTTCTTCCAAAGGGCATGCACCAGAGTGGTGCACATACATTTATACAACATACACAACCAATAGATATCGAGGGTGAGAGGTCAAACATAAAATACATATTAATGCAAATAAAATCATTTGCTTTCGTGTGTATCTCCATACACTACACTCCTCCCCTGAAATCTGAACCCAGTACATTTACAGTACAACAGCATTTCATTTTTTTTTCTTTTACATCTTTTCAACATTACATTGTTATAACAACAACTGGGTTCTCACAGATTTAATCTATCAGGTGGCTTCACATGCCACTGCGGCCTCTGGACACCCTCTGCAACTGAGGAGGGAGCAGCCTCACTGGATCCTTGCTGCACAACCCTCAGTGGATTCTGGAACGTTTACAGGCATTGCTACACATGCATGTGATACATTTGGAACAACCCTCAGATCATCATCGGATTCATCTGACACATTACAGTTCTCAATCTCAGTATTGATCATTTGATTGACATATCTCTTGTACACCTTTCCATACACTTTCCCAAGATATGTGACAGGACCAAGTGCCTTTACAATGCACTCAGGCACCCATTTAACACCTTCCCCTCCCCTGTGGTTTCGAACCAACACCTTCTGTTTTGGTAGGAAGTGTCTGACTTGTGCCAACTTATCTGCTTGCTTTGACTGTTGGCTGTCCTGTCTCTGTTGCATGGACTCTGTGAAATTAGGTTTGGTGAGAGACAACCTGGTTTTGAATTGACATCTGAGAAACAACGCTGCAGGTGTTTTCCCTGTAGCAGACTGTGGTGTACTCCTATAACAGAATAGGAAATTGTGTATGCAGTGCTGCAACGTCATATTGCTACTCTTTCCCTTTTCAAGAGCTGTTTTCAGGTTCTGCACCAAACGCTCTACAGCCCCATTAGAAACTGGGTGGTAAGGAGAACTCTTAATGTGTTTCACCCCATTGTTTTTCAGGAATGTTTCAAACTCAGCAGATACAAATTGTGGTCCATTATCAGACACAAGTTCGTCTGGAAGACCCAAAGTGGCAAAGTATCCCCTCAAAACTTCTATGGTCTTTTCAGATGTAGTGCTACTCATCAAAGCTACTTCTGGCCAACGTGAATAGCTATCAGTGACCACTGGGAAGTTGAACTTTCCCTTCTGAGCATAATCTATGTGTATCCTCTGCCAAGGACGGTTAGGCCAGCTCCAGTTGTGAACAGGAGTTGTGACAGGTCGTTGTCTGTTTAACTGGCATGTCTGGCAACTGTTTACCAGTGACTCTATGTCAGAATCAAGGTTTGGCCACCAAAAGTGACTACGGGCTAATGCCTTCATCTTTACCATTCCCTGGTGATTTTCATGCAATTCACGTAACATCTGTGGTCTTAACACCTCTGGTATGATTACCCGGAAACCCCACATCACACAGTCAGATTGAACAGTCAGTTCAGTGTTTCTTATGAAGTATGGCCTTAACTCATCTTCATTCAAATGCTTTGGCCAACCATTCAATGGGAAGCGCTTCACTCTCTGTAGTACTGCATCAGTCTTTGCCTGTTCTGCAATCTCTTGTGAGGACACTGGCACTTTATCCAAGAATGAGACCCTAAACACAGAACTATAATCTGAGTCTGCTTCTTGAGTCTGTAGTGGTAACCGCGATAATGCATCTGCATTTGCATGTTGTAAGGATGGCTTGTAATGTATGTCATACTGGTATGCTGCTAAAATTAATGACCACCTCTGTAGCCTAGCTGCTGCCAATGTAGGCATTGCAGTCTTGGGCCCTATTATCTTGAGGAGTGGTTTGTGGTCTGTAAGCAGAGTAAACTTTCGTCCATACAGATAGTCATTAAACTTGGTCACTCCAAAGATAATACTAAGTGCTTCTTTCTCTATCTGAGAATAGATGACTTCTGTTTTAGTGAGTGTCCTAGACACGTAGGCTATAGGTTTCTCACTGTTGTCTGGAAATTGGTGTGAAATCATGGCACCTATGCCGTAAGGCGAAGCATCACATGCCAAAATTACAGGCAATTTAGGATCATAATGTGTAAACACTGGCGCAGCTACAAGCTGTGCTTTAGTACGCTCAAACGCCTCGACATTTTCTTGTCCAATCCCACTCTTTATCTTTATGTAGGAGCTCAGTCATAGGCTTAATCTCGCTGGACAGGTTTGGTATAAATTGCCATAGTAATTGAGCATGGCTAAGTACGACCTCAATTCTGTCACATTTTTCGGCACAGGAGCTTTGTCAATAGCCCCAGTTTTCTCTTTAATTGGGCGCACACCCTCGGCATCAATTACATGCCCTAGGTAGGCCACACTGTTCTGAAAGAAGGCACGTTTCTCTTTGTTAAGCCTAAGCCCATGTCCTTCCAGTCTCTGTAACTCTTGTTTAAGATTGCGCAGATGTGCGGTGGTATCTGTTCCTGTTATCAAAGTATCGTCTAAGTAGCATACCACGCCATCAAGCCCTTGTAATACTTCATCCACAGTGCGCTGGAAAATAGCGGGCGCGCTAGCGACCCCATATGGCAAGCGGTTGCATACATAGAGACCTCTGTGTGTACTGATGGTGAGAAATGGCTTACTTTTCTCATCCATGTTGAGCTGAGTGTAGGCCTACGTCAAGTCAAGTTTAGTGAAATGCTTTCCATCTGCTAAAGTGGAGAATAAATCCTGCGGTTTTGGAATTGGGTACTGATATACATCAAGCCACATGCACACTGATCCATCTTTTTTGGGAATGCACACTAGCGGCGCAGCCCATTCACTATGCTGCACAGGAGAGATAATTCCCTGTTGTTCGAGTTCAATTAACTTTTTATCCACGGCTTCACGCAGTGCATAAGGCACTGGCCTCGCTTTGCAAAATTTTGGTATAGCATCCGGTGATACACGCAAGGATGCAGTGATGCCTTTTGCACGGCCTAGCTCTGCGCTGAAAACTGCTCTGCGCTCTGAGCACACTTGCTCCACTGGGTCAGATGCGGCAACGCGATTCACTTTTGACCAATCTAAGTTGAGCACCCGAATCCAATCACGCCCCATCAGCACCGGTGCTTTACAACGGGCCACTAGCAAGGGCAGTTGTAAATGCTGCTTCCCACATTGCACATTCACTAGGATTTTACCCAACAAAGCTAACGGTTGGTCTGTGTATGTTCTCAATGTAACGTCACATGAATGCAATTTCGACCCTTTCAGTTTCGATTTGTACAGGCTCTCTGAGATAACTGACATTGCTGCCCCGGTATCTACCTCCATGTACATCCTAACACCATTGTATTTTACCATCAGTTCGCTGTTCAGAATCAGTCCCTGAGCCCGGTTCGCGAGTTGCGTCTGCCTGGTCCACAAAGTTCACCTCCGGGCCACCTTTGGTCTGAGGCGGGCGGGCAGACGAATGTCCAGCAGACCGCATCCCTTGGACCCTACCGGCGTCGATGCGCTTGTTCCAACAGGCTCGCTCCAGATGACCGTTCTTTCCACATCCGCGACACTGGGAGTCTTTGAAGCGGCATCTACCCAGTCCGTGTCCTTTCCCAAGGCACCTGTAGCATTCCTGATGGCTGTCGTTGACCTCCCTCTGGTTCCACGCAGATAATCCTTGCTGTGAAAATGGTCATCGTCGTTGGCGTCTCTCGTAGCCGAGGATCCATTCCAAGACATTAAGGTGTGTGCTTGAAACGAAGATGGTTTGACAGTCCAAGGTGAGAATAGAAGAGACTGGAACAGCGTGGACAGGGGATAGTAGGGGTGTGGACCTGTTCCTGCGGCTCTCTGTTCTTGGCGGATTTTACGACAGCGACGCTTTTTTTCCACATGTGTTCGTTTGCCAGTGTCAGCCTTGATGGAACCAGCCAGGCAGGCAGCTCTCCAGTGTTTTCGATTTTCCGCTACTTTTTCCCCGTTCTTAAGGGTCGATGTTGAAGGTGATCAGCGTTCCCTTGATACGGTCCTTGTAGCGTTGTTTGGGAAAATGGGTACCATCGACAAATTGGTATCACCATTGTACCCATAATCGCACATTAAAATCCCGAGGTGTAATTTATGCAGCAGTTACCCATTCACCCTCCACCACCACCACCACCAGTTTTTTTTTCCCCCAATACCGGCCAATTACCCCGATCTTCTGAGCCGTCCCGGTCGCTGCTCCATCCCCTCTGCCGATCCTGGGGGGGCTGCAGACTACCACATGCTTCCTCCAATACAGACAAGGCCAAGTGTGTCTGTAGAGACGCCCAGCCAAGCCGGAGGTAACACGGGAATTTGAACTGGCGATCCCTGTGTTGGTAGGCAGCGGAATAGACAGCCATACTACCTGGATGCCGCAGTTACCCATTCATGTGTAGGCCTGGAAAGTGAAGGTTTTTGACAAAGCAGTACAAACACAAGGCAAAAAACAGGAAAACAAGCAAGTGTGGAAATTGCAGGAAAGTAGAGACAGACAACTTCTCTCATTGACCACATGAATGCATGTATAATTTATTCTTCTGTACAAAATCACCATAAACAACAGCCTGAGCAACATTGCGCTGCTCCAACCAATCATCGCCGTAGCCGCACCCTGTCAACCCGGAAACACTTTTTCTTAAAGCGATCAGAACCCATTATGGTGAATTATGTCCATAGAGTCCGCTGCATACATCCCCCCAGAATTCACTATAATAGAAAAAGTCAGTGTGGAGGGGGGTGGATGGCCCGGCCGCAATGGCTTCACCGAACAGGTATGGAGGCCGGGGGGCCCACAGGAGAAGCCTGAGGGACCCTGCGGTGGCATGGGGGGTGATGGAACCTTCAGGGCCTTGTTGGGGGGTGGGGGCAGGGTAGGGGGGCGCCCCTGCCGTGGGGGCTGGGCAAGTCCAACAGGTCGGTCCAAGTCCAGGTGAGGCGGTTTTAGGCAATCCACTGAAATATGCTCTGGCTTGTTGCCGACTTCCACCACAAACTGCTTGTTTCCGGTCTCCGGGATGCGGAATGGCCCATCGTAGGGAGGTTGCAGGGGTCCATGGTGGGCCTCATGGTGGATGAAAACATATTCTGCCAACTGCAGACTTCCGTGGATGGGAGACTGTGGGAGGCCGTGTTGTGAAGTGGAGACCGGTGCGAAAGCTCTGGCGTTATCCAGGAGCGTGGTCCGTTGATGGGCTGCAGACCAGGGAACTGTGGAGTTGGGGATGAAATCCCCTGGGATCTGCGGCTGTCCGTAAACCAGTTCAGTGGACGAGGACTGGAGGTCCTTCTTAGGGGCGGTCCTGATGCCCAGCATAACCCACGGGAGCCTGTCGACCCAGCTGCTATCCTTGAGACTGACCCGGAGAGCGACCTTCATAGAACGATTAAACCGCTTGCACAACCCGTTGGCCTGTGGGTGGTACACGGTGGTGCAGTGGAGCTTCAGCAGTTATCCCACCAGTTATCACAACACATTGCATAGCAACCATCAAAGAAAAGTTAGCCATGTTTTACCACAACGAATAGAACACATGGGTACATGTTTGATTGTAAGACATAACATAAAACATAAAATAACTTAAAATACAGCCAAAACAAAACGCTTGATTACACCTCTAAATCAATTGGCACTACATTTCATCAGGTCATTTCATGTCGTCACATTCTCTGTCTTCTCTTGCTGTCTCTTTTTCGCCTTCAAGCACACACACACACACACACACACACACATCTGGTTTACAATACGCAAACCAGCTGTCATTGACAAGAATCTTAAAGACTTTTAAAGCAGCTTGTCACGACAACAGACTTCTTGTCCACCACACACACAAACCTCAGGAGACCAGATATATCATGCATGAGAAAGAGAGAGAGAGAGAGAGAGAGAGAGAGAGGTGTTTTGTGTGTGTGTGTGTGTGTGTGTGTGTGAGAGAGAGAGAGAGAGAGAGAGAGAGAGAGAGAAATTGAGAATTCACATTCAACATCTTCCATAACTGAAATCGTATAGCCTCAGTGATTTTTGTTACATTGACTGAGCACAGCACAATTGGTTTTAGACTTTGCCATTTTAGCAAATTGACTGATTGGCAGCCTTTCCCTGTGTGTGTGTGTGTGTGTGTGGGTGTGGGTGTGGGTGTGGGTGTGTGGGTGCGCCGTGTTGGGTTTTGTTGTCCAGGATTGGTTTACTGAGCACACGAGCCCAGCAACACTCTGCCAATCTCACAAACCTGGGGGTGGAGCACTCCCATAGGTCACTGAAAAGTTTCCCCAAAGCAGAAAGAAGGTAAATGCTTTGTTCAAAAACACCTACGGGACAAAGCTATTACCTTTCAGTGGTCCATTTTCCAAAACTATATTGACCTGACAGGTGTAGGGATTTGAACCAGACACCCTCTAGTCATGAGCCTCATTTCCAACCTTCAGGCTATGCCTGTCGCAATGTGTGCTAATCAATGATTAGTTCTGCTGGGGTGATTTAGATAAAAGGTGTACTTATCTCGTGGGGTACATCACTGTTTGGAAGTGATCAACCTGTTTCATTTAGCAGTTCTGTTGCATGCAAATAAATAGCAAAATGTGTGTGTGTGTATGCTTGCTTGTTTGGGTGCCTTTGTGTAACTGTTTATGAGTGGGTCTATGAACAAAATTGAGTGGGTTTAAGTGTGGGTGCAAAATCTGTCGGTATGTGACAGATAAATGTGTACACAATGAAACATGCAACCTATGCATTCTAAGAGAGGGAGCTGCAGCATGAAAAAAGATGGATGGATGGATGGATGGATGGATAGAAAGATGATTGATAGAGAGAAACAGACAGATCAGTCAATTGATCAGTCCACAGACGGGCAGAGAGACAGATACATAGAGTTGCTCATGGAATCGGCAGAACTTCCCACTCCTCCCCTGCTGCGGCAAAACGATTACCGTCGGATCAGAATGGCAGTTTGATGATTATATATATAAGTCTTTGGCACTTCAGTTTTGTCATTCAGAGTCCATAGATCAAAACACTGAGGCAATGTCACCGTGCCTGCAGGGGAAGATCTATTGGAGACACACGATGAAATGCCAACACAGACTACTTGTGTTGCCAACCTTCTGTGATGGATTGTAAATCAAAACTCCTTTCAACTGTCTGTAAAATATTTTTATAAGGAGAGAGATATCCGCCCGTGTTTCCACCCCGACAAGCTGGGTTCCATCCCCAGCCGGTGCACCTGCTGCTGATAGCACATAAATGTTGAGACCAACACACACACACACACACACACACACACACACACACACACACACACACACACACACACACACACACACACACACACACACACACACAGTTATCTTCCAGCTTCAATGGAGGATCAAATGCTGGCTCTATTTTCCCTAGAACAAAACGACCATGAGGCAGGCACACACACACTCTCACACACACACACACACACACACACACACACTTCCAGCTTCATTGGAGGATCAAATGCTGGCTCTATTTTCTCCAGAACAAAACAACCGTAAGGCTTTCGTCTGACTTGTATTTCTGTATTTTAACCCTCTGAACCCCAAATACCGCCAGTGGGTTCGAGAGGCATGCTTTCTTTAAAATAACCACCAAAACACCATTTATCATAGCCAGAAACAGTAAAAATAATAATAAAATAATAAAAATGATTGTTGAATTGTCAAATATCCGACAGTCCCTGAATGCACCATGTGCGGTGAACGGTTCTGTCGTTTAGAATAACCAGATCTAAGCTTAAAATAGTGATATTTTATCAAAACCTCTTGATTCTACATGTCTCGTTTAAAATTTCGTCATAAATAAACCGTTTGCACGAGCCAGAATTCTGTGCTCTGGGAAGCTTTGATGACTTGGCTGAGTTCAAACAGTTATGTAACAAATATTTAGCGAATCGGAGGGGAATGAACTGCAGGCTGGCTGTAAGTTTGTAGAGGTTGTAAAAATGTTAATAGTTCAATATTTACAGCATGTGGACCCCCCTTTTCCCAATATCTGTATCACTTGTGAGCACTTGGAAAAATTTTGTATACATAGATTTTTTTTTCAAAAAATGTCCCCCCTTTTTTTTCCTCCCCAATTGTACTTAGCCAACTACCCCGCTTATCCGAGCTGTCCCTGTCGCTGCTCCACCCCTCTGCTGATCCAGGGAGGGCTGCAGACTACCACATACCTCCTCCGATACTTGTGTTGCCAGCCGCTTCTTTTCACCTGACAGTGAGGAGTTTCGCCGGGGGGAGCGTAGCGCAAGGGAGGATCACATTATTCCCCCCAGTTCCCCCCCCAAACAGGCGCCCTGACCAACCAGAGGAGGCGCTAGTGCACCGACCAGGACATATACCCACATCCAGCTTCCCACCTACAGACACGGCCAATTGTGTCTGTAGGGACACCCGAACAAGCCGGCAGTAACACAGGTGTTCGAACTGGCGATCCCCGTGTTGGTAGGCAATGGAATAGACCACCACGCCAATTGGATGCCCAATTCAATTTTTGTAAAATAAATTCAATTTGCGTTTTTACTTTTTTATGATTTAGGGCATTATAGCTTTGTTATATACAAAATACATTTTTGAGAGTTTCCTTACTTATAGCCCTGATTGTGCTGTTTCCATAGAGGTGCAGGACTTCAATATTGCAGTTAAAAAGGAGCCCACAGTGAGTAAAAATATGGCAGGAGCAAAAAATGCCCAGAAACTGCTTCGGTCTCAGAGGGTTAACTGCACAAGGTCTTGGGTTCAACCTCAGGCCGTCCCAAGACCTTTCTGTGTGGAGTTTGTATGTTCTCCCTGTGTCTGCGTGGTTTTCCTCCCACCATCAAAAATAAATTAATGTTAGGGTTAATACTTCTGTGCCCCTGCCCAAGGCAATGGAAAGAAGAACTGGAGTTGGTCCCCGGGTGCTGCAGCTGCCCATGGCTCCTAGACAATAGGATGGGTTGAATGCAGAAGGCAAATTTCATTGTAACTGAACAGCTGTACAATGACAAAAATAAAGTAAGTGACTTTCTTATTAGAATATATACTTATCCATCCCCTGTAATCCCTCTTGTTGCTGCATGTTTACACTGTTTTTAAAAAATAAATCAAAATATTCATTTTGTTTATTTTAGCTTCATGTTAGCCTTGTCGTCTAAAACCCACAACTACTTCTCTACTCTGCAATTGCCAGCACAGCCTATGTGGATTTATGACTACATTCACTTGTTGCTTGGATGCAACTTCTGCCATTCAGAGATGCATGCATGTGGTCTTAAGGACGCCATGCAACTTCTGTGGAAAACCTGAGAAATCTGGGTAGGTCAGGTGAAATGAGCAATACCCTACCACATTCCAAATGATGTAATCCATATGCCACTGTAATTTTGGGATATGCTACTGCATACTACTGTATGCAAAAATATTTTTACTATCAGCCCCAGTTTTCACATTTTTTTTTCTTGCAACTTAGTAGCCAGTGATTTATTTTTAAGTTTCAGGTTAAGTAATAATGTAATATATTGTAATTTGTCAAGTTTATTGTAATTTTACTTCTTCTACACAAGGTTAAGTTAAAAGACAATATTTGCATTGTTTAAAACTTTGCTTTATTTTATTTAGAGTTCCAGTAGTGCATATACAACTGAAACATTTGGCTCAGATCAGTTATAATTTTAAGCTAAAATCAGCACATTTAGTAGCACTAAATACACTTTTTTTTTTCTTCTTTTTGTTTTGTTTGTTCTTATCTAGTGTAAAGCGTCCTTGGGTTCTTTGAAAGGCGCTATACAAAACTTAAGTTGTTGTTAGGTCCTAAGCAAACTGTGTACAATATATACTGTTTAATGTCCCCCGGCTCAAACAGAGCGATATAGTGTACGCTATTGGGTGCCGGGAGGATTGCCATGACTTTTACATCAGGGAAACCACACATACAGTGGCCAAGAGGATGGCACAACACAGAAGAGATAACGGCCTGCAATTGTCATACATGTCATACATGGCCTTGTGATGCTGTCTTAAATGCTGGAATAGATTTGTAGTGTTGCCCCGTGTTGTAGCTATGGTAACAAGGCACATTCAGCACAATACTCCGTGCAGCATCTTCTTGCTTATTCCAAAATAGGTCCAGATAACTGACATACCTGTACTGCTCCTCTTTGACACTAAAGTCACCTCTTCAGTGTTTGGTTCTGCCGAGGCCATTTTCACAAGATAGTAACGTTAATTCTCGAATCAAAGCCTAGCATGGCAAGTTGTTTTCATCATTTACTATTCTCACTCACATGTCACGTTAGTGTAGGGTAACACAAATGTACTTGAACCCCACATGGCCAGGTGTTTGTGACCTTCCAATTGGTTAGATTGTGTAACATTTAAAAAATGAATAAATAAATAAATCACAGCTTTTGCGGATGAAAATTGCGTCCTATTACATTGCAGTGTCGGTTTTAATTCGATTAATCTTTCAGCCCTATGTAACACAGACGCAGTCAGTGCCGTGTTTGTTCAGAACACAAAGTTGAATTAATGAATTGTAAAGCGCTTTGAGTGGCTGTTGCAGCTAGAAAAGTGCTATAAAAAATGCAACTTGATTGATTGATTATTGTAACCAAAGTTAGATATGTAAAATATGAACAAATGCCCATGAACTAATATCTTTACCTACACTGAATCGTACATTAAAAGAAAAAATATATATATCACCAAAGCTACAATATTCAAACATCCATGAGGACTTTTGTCTTTTCAGAGAGAAAAAAAAATAGATTGCTGTAATAAAAAAGCCGAAGAAATCAAGACATATTGCTAGCTAACACATGCTAACTAGCTCCATGTTAGCTATCACAAAAGAAGTGTAACGATCACGGATGAATAGACTCGTTAGCCCTTGGCTAATGGGTGGGACCCTTTAGTTGACTGGTTAGCGCAGTCGCCTGTGGTGTGGACGACTGGGGTTCACGTCCTGGGTGCGGCGGTTCCTGGCTGCTCTCTGAGAGCAGGATAAGCGGTTTGGATAATGGATAGGTGGATGGTGTCGAAAGTGGGATGGTGAGACCGTGAGGCCATCGGAAGCGTGTGCGCCCAGAAGCGTGAGGGAGCTGATGCTTCCCAAAGGAGGAGGGTAGTGTTAACGATCGCAGATCAATAGACTCGCTGGCCCTTGGCTAGCGGGTCGGACCCTTTAGTCGACTGGTTAATGTTGTCGCCCATGGTGCTGGGAATTCGTGTTCGCATCCTGGTTTGTGGCGGTACCCAGGCTGCCCTTCGAATTTGCTACATTGGTATCAGAAGTGGGATGGTGAGATCGTGAGGCCATCGGAAGCGTGTGCGCCCAGAAGTGTGAGGGAGTTGGTATGCTGAAGTGCGGGGACGCACTTCATGAAGGAGGGGGTAGTGTAACGTGCATGGATAAATAGACTCGCTAGCCCTTCGCTAACGGGTCGGACCCTTTAGTCGACTGGTTAACATTGTCGCCTGTGGTGCGGGAGATCCGGGTTCGCATCCTGGCTGCAGCAGTTCCCAGGCTTCCCCCTTGAATTCACTACATTGGTGTCAGAAATGGGATTGTGAGGCCATCGAAAGTGATCAATGTACCAATTTGGCAAATTTGGGGGGCAACCGGGAACTGCCACAGCTGGGACGCGAACCCGGATCTCCCACACCACAGGCGACAATGTTAACCAGTCGAGTAAGGGCCCGACCCGTTAGCCAAGGGCTAGTGAGTCTATTCATCCATGATCATTACACTATTCTCCTCCTTCAGCAAACACATCCCTGCACTTCAGCACACTGACTCTCTCACACCTCTGGGCACACGCACTTCCGATATCCTCACGGTCTCACCATCCCACTTCTTACACCAATGTAGTGAATTCAGGGGGGAAGCCAGGAACCGCCATAGCCAGGACATGAACTCAGCTCTCTCGTGGTGCGGGGGACACAGGTTCCCATCCCAGCTGTGGCGGTTCCCGCGCTGTCTCCCAAATTTGCTGCATTGGTGTTGGAGGTGGGATGGTGGGGCTGTGGGGCCATCGGAGGTGTGGGGGAACTGATGTGCTGGGGTGCAGGGCGCGCTTCCCGAGGGAGCGGGGTAGTGTGGTTTGTACGGATGGGTGGACTCGCTGGCCCTTGGCTAATTGGTCGGACCCTTTAGTCGACTGGTTAACATAGTTGCCTGTGGTGCGGGACACCCGGGTTCACGTCCCAGCTGGCCTCCGAATTCCCTCCATTGGTGTCAGAAGTGGGATGGTGAGACCCTGAGGCCATCGGAAGCATGTGTGACCAGAGGCGTGAGGGAGCTGGTATGCTGAACCGCGGGGACACATTTCCCGAGGGAGGGGTTAGTAAGCGTTCGACCCGTTAGCTAAGGGCTAGCGAGTCCAGTTATCCGTGGTCATTACATTACCCCTCCCCTTCAGGAAACGCGTCCCCGCACTTCAGCATACCAGCTCCCTCATGCCTGTAGGAGCAAACGCGAGCACGCACTTCCGATGGCCTCACTGTTTCACTATTCCACTTCTGACACCAATGTAGCAAATCTGGGGGCAGCCGGGAACTGCCACAGCCGGGACACGAACCTGGGTCGCCTGCGTCAACCACTCGACTAAAGGGTCCGACCCATTAGTCAAGGGCTAGCGAGTCTATTCATCCGTGATCGTTACAGAAGCATAACCTTTGGTAATGGAGCAAAAAAAAAAATCAAAATCAACAAAATGACTAAAATCAACAGTTGTAAAAATTAATATAATTAAAGGAATTGAAAATTTAAAGTCAATACATGTATGGGTTGCTTATTTGAGAACCATAAGAACAGTTTCAGACGCGTTTGGCTTTGTCTTTGACCAGTTTTTTATTGTTGCTCTAATGTCACTAGGAGGCAACATTCACCCTGCTGGAATAACAATGCTCGGTGTCACAGAGGCACATTGCTTACAAACTTCAAATTTATAAGCTGGTTTTGCTAGTTATCACACGTGATATCACAGTGACATGGAAGGCATCAGGTACAAATTAAACTTAACAGTATCCTTTAGCCCAGGACGATGTTGTTGTAAAACAGTAGAAATAATGGCCTGCAGTCCCAATGCTTCAAGTGATTAAGTGCCTGTGATGCGGGGACTTCTCTTGATTGGTTAAAATGGTTATGATGGCAACATTCATATGAAATTGTGATGAGGCAATTCTGCTTCTTTCAGATATCTTAGTGTGTGAGCTCTTTATTTTCAATCATTTGCAGCAATCGTTGGTTTACATCATAATCTGTCGTCCTAACTGTATTTTTACTATGTATTTACTTTTCCTTTAAATTTAGAAATACCTCGCAATTTATAAAACGATTGACAGGAGTATATCTGACATACTTCTTCTCTCATCCATTCTGTTTTCATGGAAAACTCAAATTTCAGAGCAGACATCCCTTACAAATGTTCAAATTTACATTCATTCATTCATTCATTCATTCATTCATTCATCTTCATCCGCTTCTCCGGGGTCGGGTCGCGGTGGCAGCAAGCTAAGTAGGGCACTCCAGATGTCCCTCTCCCCAGCAACACCCTCCAGCTCCTCCTGGGGGATCCCAAGGCATTCCCAGGCCAAATTAGACATGTATTCCCTCCAGCGAGTTCTGGGTCTACCCTGGGGTCTCCTCCCAGTTGGCCGTGCCTGATAAACCTCCAAAGGAAGGTACCCAGGAGGCATCCTAATCAGATGTCTGAACCACCTCAACTGGCTCCTTTCGATGCGAGGGAGCAGCAGCTCTACTCCGAGCTCCCTCCGGATGTCTGAGCTCCTCACCCTATCTCTAAGGCTGAGCCCAGACACCCTGCGGAGGAAACTCATTTCAGCTGCTTGTATCCGCGATCTCACCCTTTCGGTCCCTACCCAAAGCTTATGACCATAGGTGAGGGTTAGAACGAAGATTGACTGGTAAATTTAGAGCTTTGCTTTTCGGCTCAGCTCACTCTTCACCACAACGGTCCGGTACAATGTCCGCATTACTGCTGATGCTGCACCAATCTGCCTGTCAATCTCCCGCTCCATCCTGACCTCACTTGTGAACAAGACCCCAAGATACTTGAACTCCTTCACTTGAGGCAACAACTCATCCCCAACCCGGAGCGAGCAATCCACCATTTCCCTGCAGAGAATCATGGTCTCAGACTTGGAGTTGCTGACTCTCACCCTGGCCATTTCACACTCAGCTGCAAACTGCCCCAGTGCGTGCTGGAGGTCACATTCTGTTGAAGCCAACAAAACCACAACATCTGCAAAGAGCAGAGATGCAATTCTGAGGTTCCCCAAAACGGACACACTCCTCACCTTGGCTATGCCTTGAGATCCTGTCCATGAATATCACTAACAGAGTTGGAGACAAGGGACAACCTTGGTGGAGTCCAACACCCACCGAAAACATGTTTGACTTTGTGCCGAGAATGCGGACACAGCACTCACTTTGGTTATACAAGGACCGGATGGCTTGTAGCAACTGCCCTGGTACCCCATACTCCCGCAGTACCCCCCACAGAGTGCCCCGGGGTACATGGTCATAAGCCTTCTCCAAGTCCACAAAACACATTTAGACTGGCTGGTCAAACTCACATGCCCCCCTCAGCACTTCCACAAGGGTAAAGAGTTAAAGAGTTGGTCCGTTGTTCCACGGCCAGGACGGAATCTGCATTGTTCCTCCAGGATCCGAGGTTCAACAATTGGTCAGAGCCTCCTTTCCAGCCTCCTAGAGTAGACTTTCCCAGGGAGACTGAGCAATGTGATGCCCCGATAATTGAAGCACACACCCCAGTCCCCCTTTTTAAATATGGGAACCACCACTCCATTATACCACTCCACAGGTACTGTCCCCAACCTCCACACAACACTGAAGAGGTGTGTCAGCCAAGACAGTCCAACAATGTCCAGAGCCTTCAGCATCTCAGAGCGAATCTCATCCACACACGGCGCCTTGCCACCGAGGAGCTTCTTAACTACCTCAGAGACCTCTGCCAGGGATATGGGTGGGGCTTCCCCCAAGTCTTCAGACGCTACCTCCTCCACTGAGGATGTGTTAGCCGGGTTCAGGAGCACCTCAAAGTGTTCTTTCCACCGCTCGACAACATCCCCAGTCCTGGTCAACAGTTCCCCTCCCCGGCTGAACAGAGCCTGAGTCGAGCCCTGCTTCCCTTTCCTGAGCCGCCGGATGGTTTGCCAGAACTTCCTTGAGGCCAACCGAAAGTCTTCCACCATAGCCTCACTGAACTCCTCCCACACCTGAGTTTTTGCTTCTGTGACCACCGAAGCCACAGCCCTTCTGGCCTGCCGGTACCTGTCTGCTGCTTCAAGACACTTCTGGGCCAACCAAGCCCCAAAGGCCTCCTTCTTCAGCCTGACAGCTTCCCTCACTGCCAGTGTCCACCAGTGATTTCTTAGGTTGCCACCTCGACAGGCACCGATGACCTTATGACCACAGTTCATCCCTGCTGCATCTGCAATAGAGGCTTTGAACATGGCCCACTCAGACTCTGTGTCCTCAGCCTCCCTCGGGATACACAAAAACCTCTGCTGGAGTTGGGAGTTGAAGACCTCATGGACAGGAGCCTCCGCCAGACGTTCCCAGTTCACCCTCACTACTGTTCAAATTTACAGCAGCACTGAAATGCTTCATACCCAGGGTGCATTGCATTTCACAACATAACACGAATACAATAACTTACTGAGGGATTTTAGATTGTGAAGTTATTGAGATTGGGTATTGGAGATAATTGGCATTTAAGTAAATTCTACTTATTTACCGAGTGTCCGACTGTTTGACTTTGGTTCCGCCAAACCGCACCCAGGTATTTATGAATGATGAATGTGTGTAATAATAATAAGGTATAAAAACTATTTCTGTAAAACAGTACATATGTTCAACAAACTGCTGGCCATTAAAACCACCGTTTAATAAAATGAGACAAAGCTAAACGTCTCCATAGTTCTCTCCTGCTAGTTGGTTGGACCCCTATAATAAGTCTACTGGTGCATGCACATTGGCTGCCAGTAGCTAATTGAATTATCAACTTGTTTTGAAAACCAGATGAAGGCCTGATGCCAAAAAGCTCAGTCTGTCCATGCCACCAATAAAATGTCTGTTCCATTTGTATAAGTGTGCTTGCGTATGCATGTACATTTGTGTGTGTGTGAGAGAGAGAGAGAGTACCTGAGATAGCCATAAATGCATAATTTTCTGCAAAATTAATTAGAGCTCAAAACCATTTTTCCTGGAAAGTGACTTCTGTATGTGACTTGCATATGGCTACCTTAGAATCCAGAATTAGAATAACTTCCATGGAGAACAACACATTTTCAAAAGTTTTTCCTGGCGATGCTTGTCAATTATGCAGGACAATTTCCTGTTCCAAAATAGGCCATTTTCCAAAGGCACGCACATTTTGTTCATACCCCAATTATGTCAAAGATGTTGCCTACCTCTTACAGTCTGCCTCTTTGTCTTGGCCCATTCATCTCTGTAAGCTGTCAATATGTCTCCAATGTGACACCATTACAAATGTCTTATGCAGTTATTGTACTTGGCATTAACAATGTTTTTGATTGTGATTAAACAAACATAGGACCTAAACCTGGTTTCTGCAGGCATGTAACACAGTAATTTTATATCAGTCACATTGGCTGATCTAGTGATTCTCAGGCATGCCATTGCTGTCATCCAGCTGTGGTTTGGCTCAAAAATATCAACAGCTCGTTGGTTTCACACGACAGGTAATTGGACAGCAGGTGTGCAAGATTAACTGTCACTGCAAAGCTGTGCTGGAGCTGTGTGAGGTGCGAACACTATTGACAGGACGCGTTACAACTTGTGTTTGTTTTGAAGAATCTCAAGACTGTAAGAACAGACGTCACCAAAGTGCTTTATTTATAGTCAAACTGTTCGGGTCGTATAAATGTTCCTATTATTTCCCTGACAGGGAAGCAAGTGATGGGGTAATGTTGTGCAAGTTAATTCTTTGAGGGCCTGCTGTGGGAAAACAATCAATTTCCTAACCTGGTAAATGCTAAATCAGGACTCTTTTTGAATAAGCAGTGCCATTTAGAAATTCTTTTGGTGACTTGAGATGCAAGCTTTGTGTCTCATGTAATGGAATTTTAGGAATTTCACAATGCCCAAGTCACTGTGTTACATAGGGTAGTAGGAATTAGTATCAATCAGATTTTATTTGTATAGCACTTTTCATACAAACAAATGTAACACAAAGTGCTTCACACAATAAAACAATGAAATCAATAAAATCTCCCTCCCGCACAAAAAATAAATAAATAAAAGTACAGGCAAATTCTAGAAAAGTACAAACAAGTTTAAAACTGAGTTAGTGAAAAAAATAAGTAAAAGTGCCATAAACACTGATTAATTAAAAGTAACAACAGAGCAGAATATATAAAAATAGCAAAATATATAAAACACACACACACACACACGCACACTATGAATTCAGCTATAGGCTGTTTTGAAAAGTAAGGTTTTTAACCTGCTTTTAAATGTGTCCAGTGTGGGGGCCTCTCTCAGGTCCTCACTCACTTATCCCTCTGACACATGCATATTGACCTCTGACCCCCTATTGACCAAGGGGGTCAGAGTACAACCCTGGAGTAGGTTGATGTTCGGCGTCTTCAACATCTGCCTTCCAGGGCCTTAGCCAGGAATTCAAAGAAGGTTGAATCAGTTGATCAGGATTCCAGATTACATATCTGTTTTATCCAGATGAACTGATTCAACCTTCTTTGAATTTCTTACCTGGATTATTGAGCATGCATCAAGACACTTAGCCAAGAATGTTTTTTGTCTAGCCCCAATCTTTCTGATAGAGGAATCTATAGGCTAATAATGAAATGTAAATAATTTAATTCCTGACCACCCCCAACACTTGCTGCCTATGATACAGGGGAGTGGGAAGGATCCTCTTGTATACAAGCTCAGTCAGCCCATCTGCAGCCCTCTTTTGGCATGGACACACAGCATGCAATGCTGCCTCTGCTTGGCTGTCAGGCTCTCACAGCAGCAGTAACACTACACCAAAAAGGTAAGGTATAAACAAAAGTCCCTGCAGCCTGTACGGCCTCTAGATTTGGCTAATGTAGCTAAGCAAACCCTAAATATATATCTGAGACACTTATCCTGCTTTTAGACCACTGAACTACCAGCTTACAGTGTTTTAGTCAACATGTCTATTTTTCAATGGATTTGAGAGGGCTTTGGCTTCATATTATGTATCCAGACAATTTGAGGACCTGTTTTAATCTCCCCATGACCCATGTGAAAAACTGCTTCAGCTTGTACATGCACTAAATGGTAGTATGAATTTACCTACGAGCCTACATATAGTAGATTTTTGTTTAGTCTAAATTGGTTTGATGGGTAATCTATGAAAGTAATTGTTTGTTTATATTCATTTTATGGTTGCTCAAACACTTGGTAAAAAAAACAAAAAAAAAAAAAACAAAGCAATTTAAATTAAAATTTTAATAATTTCAACCAACCTGCATCATTGTGTTAAACAATCTTAAATAGCCTGTATTGGCCACCCACTCGATGGCAGTGTATGCACCCATTGCTTAACACAGGCTTCCTTCCCAAAGTGATCCAAAAGATATGCATGCTATATCTTGGAAATATCCCAGTACACATTATAAGATTGAATGTTTTGTAAATATGAAAAACCTGTTATGGGAACAATGTTTAAGGCAATACATAATTTGTTATGTAGGCATAGATGATGTGAGTTAAAAGATATAGGCTACTTGGGGAGTTGGTAACACAATTTGGGGAAAAGTGAGGTGGTCAAAAACCTGATATACCCTAAATGGCTGTACAAATAAATAATAATAAAATAATAATAGTACATTTTATTCATAGAGCGCTTTTCAGAGTGCTCAAAAACACTTTAAATGCAACTTGATTGATTGATTGATTGAAGTTAAAATGAACATAAAAGCAACACACCAAAAACATAAAACATAAAACATGAAAAGTAATTCTGAAAAGGTGAGTTTTAATTAATGATATGAACGTGGACAGATTGGTGCAGTCTCTGATGTGTTTGTGGAGAGTGCCAGAGGGAGGGGGCAGCTATGGAGAAGGCTCTATCCCTCCTTGTCCAGTGCTTGGTCCTGTGTGGTGGAGACAGGAGGTTAGCATTGGAGGAGTGAAGGCTGCAGGAAGGAATATGGTAGTGGAGCAGGTCAGTGAGGCAGGAGGAGGTCTAGTTATGGAGGGCTTTGTGAGTGAAGAGAAGGACTTTGAATTGGATCTGTTGTGGGACGGGGAGCCAATGGAGGTGCTGGACGACAGGGATGATGTGTTCACGGAGCAGGAGTGGGTGAGCAGGCAAGCAGCAGAGTTCTGGTTGTACTGGAGTTTGTTTAGGACTTTAGGCGATAAGCCATAAAGAGTGCTGTTGCAGTAGTCCATTCTGAATGTGATGAAGGCATGGATCAGAGTTTCAGTAAAAGAGAGGAAGAGTGGTGAGCAGAGACGAGCTATATTTTTTAGGTGAAAAAAAGGCAGTTCTGGTGAATTGATTGACGTGGTGTTCAAAGGAGACTTTGCTGTCGAAAATGACTCCGAGGTTGCAGATGTATGAGGAGGGAGACAGAGTGGAGTTATCAATGGTGAGGCAGAAGTTGTGAGTGGGACCGATGATGATCATGTCAAATTTATCATATGAAGAAGAAGAAGTTGGCTTGCATCCATAATATATTTTCAGTTGTAGTGGGGATGTAGAGCTGGCATAGCAGTGGAAGTGGAGACCATGACAATGTATGATGTTATCAAGGGGGAGCATGTGAAGGATGAACAGGAGAGGACCAAGCACTGAACCCTGGAGGACACCTTGGGAGAGAGGAGCGGTGAAGGAGGTGTAGTTGTTGATGCTGATTAACTGTTGTCTGTTTGTGAGATATTACTTTAGCCAGGAGAGGGCAGTACCGGTGATGTTGAGGGAGGATTCAAGGTGGGAGAGAAGAATTGTGTGGTTGATGGTGTCGAAAGCTGCAGTGAGGTCAAGGAGGATAAGAATGCTGAGGTGGCCAGATCTGAGGAGAGGAGGAGTTCGTTGTTGACTTTAAGGAGGGCTGTTTCTGTGCTGTGCTGTGAGTGGAGACCAGATTGAAATGGTTCAAACAGGTCGTTGGGGATGAGGTGAGCTTTGATTTGGGAGGCAACAAAACGTCCCAGTATTTTTGACAGAAATGGAAGATGGGAGATGGGCCAGAAATTGCTCATGATACTATCAGGGTTGAGACCAGGTTTTTTGAGGATGGAGGTAACCGCAGCTAGTTTAAGTATATGGGAGAATGAACCAGAGGTGAAGGAGGAGTTAATTATTTCTGTAATCAGTGAGGAGATCGCTGGGAGACAGGTCTAAACAAGATTGGATGAGATGGGATCCAGAAAACAACTCTAGCTTCTCATTCCTACCATAAAGTTAGACAGATCCATTTGGGGAAAACTTTGACAGGAGCTTAGTGGGAAAGGGGGGTGGGGAGGGGGGGGTCAAGTTGCTGTAGATGGTGTCAATTTTAGTTTGGAAAATTGAAAGGAAAGCGTTCCACAAGTTAACCGTTTGTCACTGGGTTTAGGAAGTTTTACTGTGGAAAAGAGGGCCTTGGGGTTGGTGGATCGCCACCTTGATGTGGTGGAGAAGCTTGCATGTACCAATGATCTAAAGAGCTGTGCCGTCTGGAGCTTGGCTCCTGGTAGGGTCATCCAAGGCGGATTGGTCGAGGGGGAGGTTCCAGATGAAGCGCGATCCAACAAAGACCTCAATGGCAGAACTGGCGGAAGATGTCTCGAAGTCACAACAGCAATGAAGGCAGATGAAGGCTGCAACAGAAGGTGGGCCCCAATCGTCTTGGTTCTCCATGCCATTGGACTCTGGCCAACCCATGCCAAGAACCTTGTGCTGGCTGAAGGCGTGTCAGCCACTCCACGTGAAAACCTGTCACGTGTGGGCATCCTCCCATTTTGTGGCTCCAGGGTCGGCCTCTACGCCCACCTGAGGACCTGGGAGGACGGTCATACTCGACCCCAAGTGACCACTGATGATGATGATGGAGCCAGAGTGTATGAGGTGTGAGTAGTAGGTACACCAGGCTGTGATGAGAGCATCTTTGTATTGTTGAAGGTGGTTTGTGTAGGCTTGGAGATGCATTTTTAAGACAGTTTCCTTGAAGTCTTTCGAGATGGCACTTAATGGATTTCATTTGATTGAATTAAGGAGTATACAAGGCATACCAAGGAGCCGAGTGTGTGAATAAGATTATTTTGGTTTTGATGGGGGCCAGCTGATCACAATGGGAGGAGAGTGTATCATTATAATAATTGACAAGATCAGAAGGATTGTCAGACAGCGGGGGAAGGGAGGCAGATGTTTCACTGGCAAGAGAGGCAGAAAGAACAGAGGGGGAGGTATATTTGACATTTCTGAAGGATATTATGCGTTTGACTCTTGGGATGGGGATAGGGAGGTCAGTGTTCATGGGGATTGTCAGTGGGTCAGAGACATATAGGTTGGGGCTGGAGAATTGATGCATTGTGAGACCAGTGGTGCAGACCAAGTCCAGGATGTGACCAATAGTAAACAAGTGTTTCAATTTCAATCTACTGTCATCAAGCTGCTGGTGCTTTCTATCTGTACAACACAAAGTGAAAAACATTACAGCACTCAAATGAAAATTTAAAAGCAGGATAAAGAAGTAAAGTAGCAATTAAAACCCTGGTGCTATAGGTTTGAAGGTGGATTGATCAAGGGGGATGTTCCAGATGAAATGTGATCCAACAAAGACCTCAACAGCGGAACTGGCAGAATATGTCTCCAGGTCACAATGGCAGTGACGGTGGATGAGGGCTGCAACAGAGGGTGGACCCAATCGTCTTGGTTTCCACGCCATTGGACTCTGGCCACCCCCTGCTAATAACCATGTGGTGACTGCAGGTGCATCAGCCACTCCATGTAAAAAGCTGTCACACACAGGTTTTCTCTCATTTTGTGGCTCCAGGATTGGCCTCTATGCCCACCTGAAGACCCAGAGGGACCCAAAGGGAGGACAGTCATACTTGGCCCTGAGTAACCGCCAATGATGATGGTGAAGCCAGAGTATATGAGGTGTGAGTAGTAGGTAGACCAGGCTGTGATGAGAGCATCTTTGTAATGTTGAAGGTGGTCTGTGTGGGCTTGGAGATGCATTTTTAAACCAGTTTTCTTGCAGTCTTTTGAGCTGGCACTTAGGAGATTTCATTTGATGGAATTCAGGAGTATACCAGACATACCTAGGAGCTGAGTGTGTGAATGAGACTATTTTGGTTTTGATGCGGGCCAGCTGATCAAGATAGGAGTGGAGTGTGTCATTATAATAATTGACAAGATCGGAGGGATTGTCAGACAGCGGGGGAAGGGAGGCAGATGTTTTACTGGCAAGAGAGGCAGAAAGAGCAGAAGGGTAGATAGATCTTTAGATTTCTGAAGGATTTTATGTGTTTGACTTTTGGGATGGGGATAGAGATGTGTTCATGGTGATTGTCAGGTGGTCAGAGCTATTGAGGTTGAGGCTGGATAATTGATTTATTGATGTATTGTGAGACCAGCCAGTGGAGCAGACCAAGTCCAAGATGTGACCAATAATAAATGAGTGTTTCAATTCAATCTACTGTCATCAGGCTGCTGGTGTATTTTATTTGTACAACACAAAGTGGTAAAAAAATTACAGCACTCAAATAAAAATTTAAAAACAGGATAAAAAAGTAAAGTAGCAATTAAACACTGGTGCCATAGGTTTGAAGGTGGATTGGTCAAGAGGGAGGTTCCAGACGAAGCGTGATCCAACAAAGACCTCAACAGTGGAACTGGCGGAAGATGTCTCCAGGTCACAATGGCAGTGAAGGCAGATGAAGGCTGCCACAGAGGGTGGTCCCCAATCATCTTGATTCTCTATGCCATTGGACTCTGGCCACCCCCTGCCAAGAACTGTGTGCTGGCTGCAGGCGCATCAGCCACTCCATGTAAAAAGCTGTCATGCACAGGTGTCCTCCCATTATGCGGCTCCAGGATCAGCCTCTATGCCCACCTGAGGACCCAGAGGGAGGACAGTCATACTCGACCCCACATGACCGCCGATGATGATGATGGAGCCAGAGTGTATGAGGTGTGAGTAGTAGGTAGACCAGGCTGTGATGAGAGCATCTTTGTATTGTTGAAGGTGGTCTGTGTAGGCTTGGAGATGCATTTTTAAACCAGTTTTCTTGCAGTCTTTTGAGCTGGCACTTACGGGATTTCATTTGATGGAATTCAGGCGTATACCAGATATATACCAAGGAGCTGAGTGTGGGAATGAGACTATTTTGGTTTTGATGGGGGCCAGCTGATCGATAGGAGGAGAGTGAGTCATTATGATAATTGACAAGATCGGAGGGATTATCAGACAGCGGTGTAAGGGAGGCAGATGTTTTACTGGCAAGAGAGCCAGAAAGAACGGGGGGGGGGGGTAGATTTGAGCTTTCTGAAAAATATTATGCATTTGACTTTTGGGATGAGGATGGGGAGGTCAGTGTTCATGGTGATTGCCAGGTGGTCAGAGATATTGAGGTTGAGGCTGGAGAATTAATGTATTGTGAGACCAGTCGAGCAGACCAAGTCCAGGATGTGACCAATAATAAACAAATGTTTCAATTCAATCTACTGTCATCAGGCTGCTGGTGTATTTTATTTGTTCAACACAAAGTGACAAACATTACAGCACTCAAACAAAAATATAAAAACAGGATAAAAAAATGTAAAGTAGCAATTAAACACTGGTGCCATAGGTTTAAGAATTCTCAGCTGCCCTGAAGATGTCCATTTTGTCCAGATGAGTTATCTGAACATTACTATTAAAAATTGGATTTCAAATGAAATGTAATCTTTGCAGTAGTCATACAATGCAGTAAAATTAAATGATATTTAGGCAGTATTGTTCCAGGCAGAACAGCAGGGACCACCCAAAAAAATGTTGGCACTCGCTTCCTTCCACACACACACACACACACACTCTAACCTCACCCCCAGATGGTCTCGGCTTACCCCCAGACCTTGTCAACTCTTAGAAACGTGCCTGAAAAATCAAGCCTGTGATTGCACACAACAGCTTCTTAAACCTCAAATCCACTGTGCCGCTCAGTTCACAACGCAGCAGCTGTGCTATTCATGGTGTTTGTGTCTTGCTCAAGGACGCTGCAATGGAGCTGAGTATCATCAGTATGCAAGTAGAATAGCCCCACACTCAAATCCAAATAAATTATCTTTTAATCACCAATGTTTCGGGCTTGGCCTTTTTAATCATCACCAGGCTATCCATAGATCAACTCCAACTTATGCAAAATTCAGCTGCCTGTGTATTGAACAGGACCAGAGGGAGAGCACACATTACACCTGCTTTAAGCCCTGGCTACTGGTCAGGTTTAGAAATGATTTTGAGGTTCTTTTATTGGTCTAAAAATCATTAAATGGTCTTGCTACTCGTCTGACATGGTTTTAAGTTATGTACCCACTAGATACGTCAGGTCCTCTGGTAGTTGTCTCTTGGTTGTTCCTAGGGTCCGGTCTAACACCCATGGTGAGGCTGCTTTTAACCACTATGGCCCCAGCCTGTAGAACAGCCTGCTGGAGGACCTGAGGGTGGCAGATAGTATGGATATCTTTAAAAGGACATTTTAAAACACACCTATTTAGCCTGGCTTTTATCTAGTATGTGTTTATTTTGACTTGTACTTTTACTCTGATTTCCTATTTCTTATTCTTATTTCACTCATGGCACGGTGGCCCAGTGGTTAGCATTGTTGCCTCACAGCAAGAAGGTCCAGGGTTCAAACCCCAGGCCATCCGAGGTCCTTTCTGTGTGGCGTTTGCATGTCCTCTCTGTGTCTTCGTGGGTTTCCGTTGGGGCCTCTGGTTTCCTCCCACCATCAAAAAGACATGCATGTTAGGGTTAATACGCCTACCTCTGCCCCTGAGCAAGGCAATGGAAAGAAGAACTAGAGTTGGCCCCCGTTTGCTGTAGCTGCCCACTGCTCCTATTGTATAGGAGGAAGACAAATTCATCGTAAAAATACAATGTCATGGGGCATCAAAGTGGCGTGGCAGTCCATTCTGTTACCTACCAACACTGGGATCCCGTTTCGAATCCCTTGTTACCGCCGGCTTGGTCGGGCGTCCCTACAGACAGAATTGGCTGTGTCTGCGGGTGGGAAGCCGGGTGTACGTAGATATGTGTCTTGGTCACTGCACTAACGCCTCCTCTGATCAGTCGGGGTACTTGTTCAGGGAGAAGGGGGAACTGGGGGGAATAGTGTGATCCTCCGATGTGCTATGTCCCCCTGGCAAAACTTTTCACTGTCAGGTGAAAAGAAGCAGCTAGCGACACCACATGTATTAGAGGAGGCATGTAGTAGTCTGCAGCCCTCCCCAGATCAGCAGAGGGGGTGGAGCAGCGACCGGGACAGCTTGGAAGAATGAGGCAATTGGCCGGATACAATTGGGGAGAAAAGGGGGGGGGGGGTCAAAAAAAAAAGAAGAATACAATGTCAGGCTTTCATTTTCATGTTCTTGTCGACTTACTCATTCATTTTTATGCATTTTATTCAAATGCATGTTCTTTTCTAACTTACTCTTATTTCCACGTTTTCTATTCAACACTTGGGAGTTGCATTTGATGCATGACTTGTGCAATATAAATAAAGTTTGGATGGATTGTTTTGTTTTAGCAGTGTTATTCTAAGTTAAGTACACCGAGAGAGCCACAAAACCAGAGTCAAATTCCATGTGTGCGCAAACCTACATGGCCAATAAACACGATTCTGATTCTGATTCTGATTGATCCTGCCAAACCTATATGTCGCCTTTCACAGTCATGAATGATTTCTCCATGTGATAATGAGCCCATAACTGCTGAACATATGAAGGCGGATCGGACAGTAACTTCCATATGAAATAATCTCCTTGTGTAGCTCAACGGGCAGAGCATGACAGTAACAGTGCCAGGGTCAGGGTTTCTATTGCCTGTATGGCTCATAGGCCACAGCATGGCACGAACACAGTCAGGGTCAGAGGAATCTATCACATTCAGAAATGCTGTTCTGTCATAGTCCTGTCAGGCATTTCAGGTAAAAGTACTCACTCAGTACCATAAGTGTACTTTTTACCTGTCATGGAGCCATTTACATGGCTCTAAAGAGGGTGAAAAGCAGAAGATAGTGAAATTGCATGTGTGCCACTGCCACAGGCCAGGTGAAGAGGTCAGCAAGACTAAAGAAGATAAAGTCGTTGTCAGCACGCAAGGCAACTCTGCAACCGGAGGCAATACTCTTCTTTTTCTTTTTTTCTCAAAAAAGAGTAGAAAACTGCGGACTTGCCCGTCCAGTTTTTTCACACTCCGCTCTGTCTTGTGTATATGAACAGGTTGTAAACGACAGAGGAAGCTGTGGTGTAGAGACGAAATGCCCCGGGCCAGGAGAGTTTACACAGCGCCTTACCATTAATCCACCCTCTCAAATTTATCTATCCAACCCTGCCATAATGATGCCAATGAAGCGCAGCCCTGTGAAAATAGGTAAAGGTGTTTGGCAGCGGTGACCTTTCCCTCTGATAAATGCTCTTGACAGATTAGTGATATACTGTAGAGGTGCGACGCCTGCCAAATGCTGCAGGAGGTATCTATCGTCTGCATGGCGAATTAAACATGATCTCAAACATTTTTAGAAAAGAAATGTAATTCTGTCACTTTCGTCACAAAACCGGCCAACCTTGGCTCTCGAGTGCCCTCTTCTCCGTATCTGTCTCTGCCTGGCTGCCCAAAATATTGTGGGGCGGGCGGGGGGGGGGTGGTGATTGGTTTCAAGGTGGCCTTGTAGTAAGTGAGACTGTTAAACAGCCTGAGGATGACAGGGTCAATACTTGTAGTTTCCGTGTGTCAGACACCGAGTCCTATCCTGTCTCTCCTGCAAGCCCCTGAGCATTGAAGACCTGCACTTTGTGTATCTCGAATGGATACGCAAAATTAAAAAAAACAAATAATAATCCTTTCTTTTTTTTTAATACTAGGAGGATAAATACCCAGTAAGTGTGCAGCATGCCTGTTCAAAATGTCTGCATATTAAGATTTGTTATGCAAGGCCTTTACTGAGGGAATCGGTGAAAGAGCTGTACATGTTGTCGCTCACACAGACACCCTTCAGGACAACAGATAATACATAGTGTTCATGGGATTGGTGGCATGCTTTTGGCACAGTTAATAGGTCCATTACTCATCAGCCAAGCTCAGATTCTCACAACTCTTAGCAGCCCCATTATCAACAGAATGACACAAGTTGGTCTACAATCGGAAGAGGGTGTGTCCAGAGACGGGGACTGGAAGAGGCACAGCCTTTAGAGAGTAAACTAGGTGCTTAGCTCCCAGCCTCAGGCATGTAGCTCAGATTTAAGAATGAGTTAGCGTGTCAAGATAGCGTGTCTTGCTACAGACCACGCCTGCACCTGTCAGGTGTTCAGTGGCATGCCTGTGTTTCGTGCGGGAGCCTGCATGTGTGTGTGTGTGTGTGTGTGTGTGTGTGTGTGTGTGTGTGTGTGTGTGTGTGTGTGTGTGTGTGTGTGTGTGAGTGTGAGTGTGAGTGTGTGTGAGCTTGAAAGATAGTAAGAGCCATCCTCTGTGTGTGTGTGTGTGTGTGTGTGTGTGTGTGTGTGTGTGTGTGTGTGTGTGTGTGTGTGTGTGTACTCTCTCTCCTGTTGCACGCAGCTGCATACCCCAGCGATGATGGACAGCTGTGATTTACTTTAATGCCTGCGATGGCCGTGAAGCCCTGGAAACACCTAAATATTTATCAAGCCATGATGTATGGGCTGAGAAGTTGGTTCGTGCAACTCTTCCCCCTTGCGTGAATGACTGCACGTCGACACCAGTTATGTAAACAACACGGGCTAAGATTGCAATGTCATCTCCATGCATCTCCTCTCTACTTACCCATCCTTGTGGAGTTTGATTCATTGACTATGGCTGGAGGACATTCCAAAGTTGTTTGGTAGTACTTGTACACACTTCTTTTCTCTGTGCCTTGGGTTGCCTTTCAGTCACCGCCAGGCAGGCGACTTGAGAGGGTAAATGTCCAAAGAGATGAAAGATGAACAGATTGCCAGCCATCTTAGTCTGTCATCCTTTACTTTCACAGCAAGACAATCTGCAGGTGTAATGTTTTCTAAGCTGATGTGGGATACTGATCTTGGACAAGGGTCTCTTTTTTATTTATTCATTATATTGAACATAATAGGCCACCAGACAAAAGAGTCGCCCCTACAAGACAGTTATTTTTAGAGTCTCTGCTGTACACCTATGACTGAGTGTCCTTGTCAGCAGTCTGTTAAAACTGGTCCTTGGTTCGATGCAAGCAGACTTGGAAATAAGTTTTTTGTTGATTATCTAACTGTTTGCGTGTGACTCTGGATTGGCTGGGAGAGCTTGGTCTGCTGCGTCCCATGGGCCCAGGGACCATGACCTACATGGAGCTGAGCCCAAAGAGGAAACACTGAGGGCGGTTTGATAGGATGAAGAAGTGGGGCAGGCTAAGCTAACTGCTAGCTCATGCAGACCAGCAGTTCCGATAACACCGAGGGCGATCTGGTGGCGGCCTCGCTGAGCGTTGACTGTGTTTTTGGTGTCGTGGTGTGGAGTGTGGGGAGATGTGTCAAGGGTGTCTGGCTAGGAGAGCTGTCATTGGATCATGCTGGGGGAGCCTGGTCTGCTGCATTCGGTGGGCTCAAGGACCACGACCCTGCCTGGACTTGTGCCTGAAGAGGAAACACCGAGGGCGGTCTGACAGGATGCGGAAGCGGGGCAGGCTAAGCTAACTGCTAGCCCATGCAGACCAGCAGTTCTGACAGTCATTCTGGCTGGCGTTTGTTCTCTTGGACAGTGAATTTTTTTGTTTGTTTTTTTTGTTTTTGTTTTTTTTTTGCTTAGTTTGCATATATGTGTTTATTTTGGATATATGTGTTAGTTTGAATATATGTGTTCTTAGTTTGAATATATGCATTCTTTGTTTGGATATATGTGTTCTTAGTTTGAATATACGTATGTGTTCTTAGTTTGAATATATGCATTGTTAGTTTGAATATATGTGTTCTTAGTTTGAATATATATGTTCTTAGTTTGAATATATGCGTTCTTAGTTTGAATGTATATGTTGTTAGTTTGAATATATGCGTTCTTAGTTTGAATATATGTGTTCTTAGTTTGAATATATGTGTTCTTAGTTTGAATATATGCGTTCTTAGTTTGAATGTATATGTTGTTAGTTTGAATATATGTGTTCTTAGTTTGAATATATGCATTCTTTGTTTGGATATATGTGTTCTTAGTTTGAATATACGTATGTGTTCTTAGTTTGAATATATGCATTGTTAGTTTGAATATATGTGTTCTTAGTTTGAATATATGTGTTCTTAGTTTGAATATATATGTTCTTAGTTTGAATATATATGTTCTTAGTTTGAATATATATGTTCTTAGTTTGAATATATGCATTCTTAGTTTGAATATATGTGTTCTTAGTTTGAATATATGTGTTCTTAGTTTGAATATATGCGTTCTTAGTTTGAATGTATATGTTGTTAGTTTGAATATATGTTCTTAGTTTGAATATATGCATTCTTTGTTTGGATATATGTGTTCTTAGTTTGAATATACGTATGTGTTCTTAGTTTGAATATATGCATTCTTAGTTTGAATATATATATGTTCTTAGTTTGAATATATGCGTTCTTAGTTTGGATATATGTGTTTTTGTCTTTGTGTTGCACTGCCGTGGGCTGGGGCAAACAATATTTCCTTTCAAGTGAAAGGACAAATAAAGTGTTCCCGATTCCTGAATTGACCACTCTTATGCTCTCAGTGTGCAGCCGGCCTCCTAACCGTCCCCCACCTCCACAGCAGGCCTTCAGGACTAAAGCTTACCTGTGATGTTTTTAGAAGGAAAGAAATTAAAACAAACCCCCAGTATGTTTTCATTGGGCAGAAAACAGTTGTCAGCATACAAAACAGACAATGCCATTTAATGAACTGAAATGTGCCAGGCCTTTTGAGGAACCCCACATACTGATAAAAAATACTTTGAAAGGTCCTCAGATTTTGTCATGGAAGGCAGATAAGATGAGGATTCGCTGATGTTCCTCATGGGTTTGTAATAAGGGCTGGGATTGAGAGAGTCAGTGAGCGCAGGGCCCATAGTTCACAGTGTGCACACATGTACAGTGTCCATCCCTGACTCGGTGGCGGTTGCTGGCAAGGTCTGCACCCATGTCTATGGCCTTGCTACCTGATACCACGCTTCTAGCTCAGCGCATGAACATCCCTCCGTTCACCCGGCTAATCAGCAGTTCGCTGACCTAAATAAGACATATAGGGGAATCTGCCTCCCTGTGGGAAGATTGCAAAGGCCTCCCTGTAGCCTCACAAGATTAATAACCACAATAGTTATGGACCGGTACATTTTTTTTTGTTTTTGTTTTTTTTGTATTTGTTTTTTTGTGATGTCCGGGAGGATAATGTGTGGGATGTAGATCAAGGTGACTGTGAGTGAGGAATGGGTTGCGTTGTTGCTTTAGGAAGATATCTCATGAGTTGAAGTATACGCAGGTTGTATCCCCAGCAGGGATATCCATTCTTGTTGCAGTACTGTGGAGCCAGAAATCTTATTTCCACCTGCTTCAGAGGATGCTGCACCTTGCTGCCCCTACCATGTGCTCCTTTCTGGTAAAATTTGTATATGTACTCAATTAATTAATTAAGTTTCCTTTATTAATCCCCTTGGGGAAATTCAGTTACTGCAAATTAACCCATCCTAGCTGTGATCTGTGTAGCTAGGAGCAGTGGGCTTCTGCCTTTATGCTGCGCCCGGGGACCCACTCCAGTTTTCCCATTGCTTGGTCAGGGGCACAGACATGAGTATAAACCCTAAAATGCATGTTTCTTTTGATGGTGGGGGAATCCGGCGCACCTGGAGAAAACCCACCACAAACATGGAGAGAACATGCAAACGCCACATAGAAGTAGACCTGGGATGACCCCCAAGGTTGGACAACCCTGGAGTTCGAACCCAGGATCTTCTTGCTGTGAGGCAACAGTGCTAACCACTAGGGCCACCATGCCGCCTATACCTGGGGCAAATCAAAATTATACTCAGTGTGGTATGGGGATTGAGGTACACTCTAAATTCCTTATATATCACATTTTATCACTTCAAATTCAAAGAATATCATTCGATTAGAACAAGACCTAAAACATGGTCACCAGCTGCAAAAGGGCTATTGTCAGAGTCAAGTCACTGCACCTAGCAGGTGCCAGTCACCATGGCCCACTTTTACCCTCCGTGTCAGCAAAAATTAAACCTGCAGAAATGTCACTGAGCAAGTCACTGAATCCCTACAATTTGCAGAGATGCTGTTGTGTTGTCTTTCCTGCACCTGTGCTCTGATCTCCATGCAAAAGGGGAGCAGACAAAACAACATATCTTAAATAAAGACCGAAACAGAGATTGCATTCTATTACATCAATAAATCTGAATCTGGTGGGGGGTTGAAATGCATACATTGTGCTGCCCATCGTGCAGGGCCATTGTGCTGCCCGTATGCACGGGCAGCACAACGGCCCAGTGGTTAGCGTTGTTGCCTCACAGCTCGAAGGTCCTAGGTTTGAATCCCAGGCCGTCCCAAGTCCTTTCTGTGTGGAATTTGTATGTTCTCCCCGTGTCTGTATGGGTTTCCTCTGGGTGCTTCAGTTTCCTCCCACCATCAAACACATGTATGTTAGGGTACTCCTGTCTGTGCCCCTGACCAAGGCAATAGAAAAGAAGAACTGGAGTTGGTCCAGTGGGCAGCTGCTGATAGTGCTCCAAGTAACCATCCTATGTTGTATGACATGTATTTATGGATGGCCGTCGTGTGTCAGAAAGGAAATTCCTGTCATACTAGGAAACATCTGGCACAAGTTTATCTGCTACATCTTCATTCTCATCTATAAATGCTAGCGAATAGTTTAGCCTGGGTGGCGACAACACAGATATCCACAATTCCTACAACAATGCTGTCCAACAATTTAACAAGCTGAACGAAAATGTTTCTGAAATAATTATGCAACGATAGGGTTTATGTAAAAAAGAAAAAGGCTTTTTATCGTTCAATATCATTCATCTGTTGAGGTTCTGTTCTCAGTTTGTCAGCCTGAGAATTTAAGCTATTTTGCTCTTTAAAATGCTATTTAGTGCTATCTTTTGATTTCAATTTAGACAGACCGTTCAGTTTAAAGGTATGACTTTATTTTTATACATTTGGCATTTTAATTTGAGACAGAAATCTTTGTATCAAAAACACTTCACTTCAATCTAAACAATGATAAGAAATGACAAAAATACACAAAAGCTCATCTCATTTCCTCTCCCTTCCTGTGAGCGCCATGATTTACAAAAACATGGAATTTATCTCAAATCGCAGTTCAGAGACTGACAGACAGACTGACTGACTGACTGACTGACTGACAGACAGACAGGTGTGAGTGATTACAGTTGGGAGCAGTGTTGTCAGTCCATCGTGCACTCTGTTGACCTGTCTGGCGCCCTCTACAGGCTGTGAAGAGAACACTCAATTGCATGACAAGTGGGGAGGAAATGAGCTAATCTCTCTCGCCTTTCTTTCACCGACATACTTCTTAAATTGTTTCATGTTGTTTTTCCTGATCCCGGTTGCCTGGCGACGTCTGTACTGTGAGCAGGGCTGCACGGCAGGGGGCGGAGCTGTTAGTTGAGAAGCTTGTCACTCACTCACTCACACACACAAACACACACACAGAAATGGAACCTCACCTGTGCAATTTGCAGCACAGCAGGTGAGTCGACAAGTGTACAACAGCATCCAGATCAAACATCGGAAAGCCAGACAAAGTAAATCAGACCCCAGTGGATCAAACAGGTGCTGTGCTATTTTTTTTCAGAGGGAACCAATTTCTGGATTTATCCATGCGGCAGCATTGGGTGCGAGCCTGGACAGGCCACTTTCACGAGTCCTGTGGTCTTTAATCATCTTTCCAGCTGTGTTATACTCAGGCATTTGACCTCTGACCTTCCACCTCTCATTACTATACTCCGCCACACGTCGCCACACATTGCTAAGGACTGTGGCCAGGGGCCTGCATTTTACATATAACGTCTCCGGTGATTTATGACTTCTTTTTTCAACTTGTGTGTTTCGGAGACTGCCAGTATGTTCAGATTGTAACTATAAAAGGGAATGGGGCTGTGAAAAACCTCCTGGACGTCTGAGCTGCTGTACCTGGTTTGTTGTCAAAGCAGTGTGATGACGAGAGTCTACTCTATGTGCTCATTATCTGTGAGCTAACTCCCTCTATTGGTGGAGCAGCAAAGCTCAAGAGGCAGATGTGCTAGTCAAGATGTCGCCGAACAAAGAAACACAGACGGGGGGGGGGGGGAGGGTGTAGTCATAAGGTTGTGTTGAAATCCCACATATCACCTTGGAAAAACCTGGACAGGTGAAGTAAGGAGTTTAATTCTCTCCAATTTCCAGCTAGCAGCAGTACCTTGCTGCCCAACGCTGAAGCCACATCAGGATCAGTGGAGATGGTCCAAGGTGTTATTGTGAGAATGTGTGTAGCCTTGATTCATGGAATTTTTTTTTTTTTTTACAGTCTTCATACCTGATAATGGTTAGATTGAATAATTAAAGTAACTAGGCTACTGGGAGAGCAAGGGGGATGCATATCTTTGTCATCTTCTTTGCCTCTCTGGGTCAAAGATTGTCCCCATCCCATTGCGTAAATACAATCACCTGCTTTTATTCAAAGTTTGTGGGCCCGGCAATCTCCAATATTTTTACTCAATCAAGACCAAGATTAGTTTTCCTATGCATGCCGGTGGATGTACTCAGCCGTTCTAGACACCCTATACATGAATAGGAAGGAAACAGTTGTCAAAGCGCAGTCTGATTATTTCTTAACAAACATTATAGTACTCAGAAATCAGCGGTTAATACATTTAGCACATGTAAAGTTTTACAGTATGTAAAGTTTTACAGGAGCTTTGGCTCTGCTCAAATACAAAAATATATAACAGATTGATGAGAAAATCTACTTTTCTTTACATAAAAAAACATAAAAAATATGCTACAAAGATTTTTTTTCTTTCTTTTTTTTTTTTTTTTTTTTTGGTCTTAGAACAGTGTCATTGTTTACATTCATGGGTTAGTCTCTGAGGATGCCTCAGAACGGCAAATTCAGGCTTTACTGACAGTGGAAGCTCGGCGCATGGTTCCTAGGTCCTTGTGTCGGATGGGGCCCGGCAGGCAATGGGCAAAAATATTAGCAGCAGCAGAACTTCCGTGGACAGACTCAGGAAGAGGAAGAGATGTAGACGATAAGGTCGACCGTTTGAAGTGGTTCAGCTTCACAAAGATGCATGGCCACAACCCGCCACGCCGTCCCCGTCCCTCCCTCCAACCCACGGCATAGGAAACCAGACAGTGAGACAATGCTTGCGGTGCGCTGTAGTTCACTTTTTGTTTTGCCTCGTTTAGCTTTTTCGAATCACACCCCTCTGCTTCTATCTGTTCGTCTGTTCTGCTGTCTGGGGCAGTCTAGAGGGTACTCCACTCCTGGTTGTCCTCGCTCCCCTCTCATACCAGCTGTGAGGTAAGGAGTTGTAAGCGTTTTGGCAAGTTTGATACCATTCTCCATTGCGATCAACATAACAATAACAATAATGGTGATAACAAATGTCATCCTCTCTTTGTTCTGAACACACTGATTGAGATCCATACGGTTTGACTGACAGTTGCTGTGGCTGCGGGGTCGAGGGTCAGGTATTGTGCATGAGCTCTCCTTGTCCAGAGCCCCAGTTCGCCCCTCCACTGGACTGGGGTGGGCTGTCCAGAGAGCTGCCCTGTTTCTCCCCAAACACCTTCTCCTGCAGTTCGATGATGTCATTGCGAAATTCGGCCATCATGATCAAGAGGAAGTCGAAGGAGCCAGGTGGTCCCTATAGAGAGGGATGGGAAAGGAAGTTAGCGGTAATCATGCCTTGGTATACCTTCTTGAATTGTGTTTGACCGTCAGCAAACAAATCACGTGAATTGTTTAATTAAAAAAACAACAACTATCTTTCAGTAGCCCCTGCTGATATTCGTTAGTCATGTCGTATTTCAGGAAAGTCGGAATGTTACATAATGCAACTTTATTTATTTATTTATTTATTTATTTTTATTTTTTTTACTTTTTGTACTAATCATATTGAGTTTTTGATGTCTAACCTCATTTAATCTTATCTGGCTGTGTACATGTGTATACGCTATGTGCTATGTGTAACTGAAAGCATCGTACCGAGTCAAATTCCTTCTGTGACCATACTTGGCTAATAAAAATCAACTTGGCTTTAAAGAGAGATTTTTAAAACTTATAACAATAAAGATAAACCAAAGATTGTGCAACTTCACACACTAGTAAGTGCTTGTATTTGGAACAAATAAGAGCATATTAGAAATATGCCACTCAAACTCTTTTTGTTGAATAGATAAATAGACTTACAGGTGGACCTCTGGGACCGGGCGCTCCTCTTTCTCCCTGCATATGAGACACAACCCAGACCAAATCAGTCTTTCTACCAGGGGAAGCTACCCAAAGAACTTTGCACTATGTCCAGAAAAAAAAATAAAAATAAAATACAGTGAACTGTGTTGCAAGCGGTACAAAACCAGAGCGAAGTAGTACATTTCTAGCACATGGTCACATATTTGCGAATTACCACACTGCTGGAGTTTATCACTTCGAGACATTTCAGTTTGGGTCAAGTATGTCACCAATCACACATCAGTTTAACTGTTTTGATTTGAAATGCTTTCTTGTAAGGTTTCTAGGACAAATCATGAGGAACATCTGATGGAAGTATTGCGTTCTAGTCATGCAATATGCAGGATTGTGAAGATGATAAAAATCTACGGTTTACCCATACAAACTGAATTTTAGGCATTTTTTCAGTGATAGACACAAAGTGTGACACTAATGCAGTGTGGCAGGTTCAGTGGACTTTACACCACTTCCTGGATGGCTAAGTGCCATGCAGGCAGCTCAGCTGGGACTTAGCAGTACAGTGAAACAGGGACTCTCTTCCAATGGTGTCGTTGATTGAGAATGTGAATGTGAAAGTATATTGTGTTAAACCCTTGTAGGACAGGAGTTATGTGTTCTCAGCAGCTACGCATAAGTCTAAAGTCCTCTCTAGGAAATAGAAAAGTCAAAATAACAAACCTTAAGTCCATCTCTTCCTGGTGCCCCTGGAGGTCCCTTATTAAATGAAAAGAGAATTAGAGAATCCGGCTGTCATTTAATAATAAGCCTCGAGAAAGAGCAATCAAATGAGTAGCCTGTCATGGAAGTTTTTTGTTTTTTTTAGGTGTATTTTGCTGGGGATCGAACCTGTGCCTTAGGTTCCTTCTTCCTATAGACCTACCTTCTCCATGAGGCTGGTGTAGATTTGTTCTTAGGTTTAATAGACGGTAATAAATTTCCCACCCGCTAACTTTCTACTACCACCCCTACATAATATAACTACCCTAGAGGGAACTTTCCCCCATAGCTACACTCCACTCTGTTTCTGTGCCAAGACTTGCCTGTGTGTGGAAGACGTATGTTTGATGCTGGAAGGTTTTAGGGGTGGGAGGACCCCGAGCTCCAGCAGATGAGTTATTTTATGTTGCAGAAAATGACTGTTTATGTTGAATACAGGGTACAAGAACTAATGAAAGATAAACATTTATCACTTAGAGGTTTATCTTTTCACCATTTCCTGACACCTTGTAAGAGGATTGTAGGCTGCTATATCTTAAAGTGAAAATTTTACATGTACTGTAACTTTTTAGGTGATGCTTCCCGTCTGAGCTGCAATGGCACACTTGTGCCTGTCACTTTGTATTATGACCCCCATCCCCCTTTTACCCTGAGCTCTTATGATGACGAGAGACAGATTGCATCTCTAATACATAATGCCTTGTTTAGGGTGACAATGTGCCCACAGTAAGATGCAGGACAGAGCACTCTCTCAACATTCCCTTAAAATTGCTGTTACAAGAAGTGCATCAATATAAAGACAAAAAGGAGATTAAAGGGCGTCCGGGTAGCATAGCGGTCTATTCCATTGCCTACCAACATGGGGACCCCGGTTCGAATCCCCGTGTTACCTCCGGCTTGGTCAGGCGTCCCTACAGACATAATTGGCCGTGTGTGCAGGTGGGAAGCTGGATGTGGGTATGTATCCTGGTTGCTGCACTAGCGCCTCCTTTGGTTGGTTGGGGCGCTTGTTTGAGGGGGAGGGGGAACTGGGGGGAATAGTGTGATCCTCCCACGCGCTGTGTCCCCCTGGTGAAACTCCTCACTGTCAGGTGAAAAGAAGCGGCTGGTGACTCCACATGTATCGGAGGAGGCATGTGGTAGTCTGCAGCCCTCCCCGGATCGGCAGAGGGGGTGGAGCAGCGACCAGGACAGCTCGGAAGAGTGGGGTAATTGGCCAAGTACAATCGGGGGGGGTCAAAAAATAAAAAAAAAGGAGATTAATTAGGATGCAGAGCAGGGTCGTACTGGTTTCAATTCAATAGCACTTCTGCCCTAACATATATTGTTTCATTTCCAAATGCAATATATCCAAATATATTTTGAATTAGATCATATAACATTTATGGGTAGGCCTATGACATTTCTATTAATTTAGGCCTAAATGTAGTTTTTTCATGTTCTCCGACATCAAAATCTCGTCTTTCATTAGACTAATGATATGTGCACTTCCTTCTCTTCAAAATATGAGGTTGGCCAACAGGATCTTTGGATGTATTCATGCGTACGACAAGACTCCACTGCTGTTACATTTGTGCAAACAAACAAGTTCAGGACAGCCCTCCTCCTAATACTTTTATCCATTCATTTGTTTATTTTGCGAAAAAATACTCAGTATTTTCTGTGGGATTCAGCACCCTGGCCACGATATGATCGACCACATGGAGCCAGCGTGTTTCTTTTCATGGTGTCCTAGTTGTACCAACAGACAAAATGGGGGTTGGATACACATCAGACGTATATCAATTCAACAGGACGGTGGGTCGTTCATCTGCCCTGCCGCTGTGATTCCTCTGTGTCTCTGCAGGTATACCCCAAGGCCTTCTGCATGCATTGCCCACATTGTAACTGGTTGACAGAGCCATACGAATAACTCACCACTGCCCCCCTGCGGCCTCTTTTGATGTGCCTCAGGTCAGGTTCCGGTCCCATGGGCCCCATGTCCCCTCGTGGTCCTTGAGGACCCGGTGGGCCCCTCACCCCTGGCTCCCCTCGCTCCCCCGGCTGCCCCGGGTGTCCTGGAACACACAGTAGGTACTACTATATAATGATTTATTAACACAGAAAAACTATAATAGCATAATAGGCATAATAATAATAATAATGATAGTAACAGAAAAAATATTTCTAGAGAGGGATTTTTTACAGATAGAGATGGTAGCTGTTGTTGGAAGACAGAACATTTATTGCTGAAACCTCCAATGAACAGTCAGTGGGGAATTTAATGCTATCACAAGTCCATTTCTCTGACGTAAGGCAAAAACAACAAACCAACACCGTTACCACGAAACACACGGTCCTAACCAAACCAAGCCCCTCATATCTTTACTCACAGCTTGGAAAGTCAATTGCATGACTTAGATGAGGTGAGCATTCAGGAACAATTCATTTTAGGTTAAAGGTGCAAATTCAGGCCGTAACATAAATTCAGGTAGAAATGGTTTTAAATAGCCTTTGTTTGATAATCTTTGAACAAATCAGGAACATCCTTTAAAAATCTTAATATAGAGCTCAACCCTTTATCTTGAAATGAAGGGTGTAAGTATAGGTATGTGAACTATTAAAGGTGTACTTTGTTCAGAAGAGTGCCCCCCCCCCGAATCCTCATATGTACAGTTAAATAAGGACTCTAAATCAGCTTGCCTCAGCCACAATTTCCCTTAAAAACCAATGATATTTTAAAGTTTTCATAGGGTGCAAATTAAGGCCAAGAGCGGTGTAAAATTAAGACGGTTTAATAGTTACCTGGGACCCCAGGGGCTCCTGAAGGGCCTGGGAGACCACGAAGAGATGAACTGTCAGCACCTTTCCCTGCCCTCCCTTGAGATGGCTTATCACTGCTGTTGGCTAGTCCAGGCATCTATACACACACACACACACACACACACACACACACACACACACACACACACACACACACACACACACACACACACACACACACACACACACACAGATGTTGTTGAGTTTGTAGTGGATCAAATATGTATTTCTATTTTGGTATATGTTTGGCTGGCCACATTGGCCTTTGGATGTCTTTGGGAATAATGGTAACTGCAGGGCCAAAAAGCATAAAGAGAGGCTGCTAGCGCAACTGTGGTCTGTAAGTACCCCGCCCCGGCTGATCACATAGAGTTTTATTCCTTACTGCATTCATACAGACCCCCTTTGGTTCTGCCAAGGTAACTAGTTGTCTAAGAGACAACAGCATTTTCTGGCTTTCATCTTAAGTGACAAAAACCACCTACTAGTACTAAAGCCAAATCTGTGTTTTGTTTTTGTTTTTGTTTTTTTTTACCGTTTATCTTACATGTAAACGATTTCTACAGCATTTGGCTTATCGAGAGTGGTTTAGCGCGAGTGAGCTGTTTGACTCACTGACAAGACACAGCTGCTGACAGACAGACCTATCGAAGGATAAATGCAAAAGTCCTTTTGGCTCAGATCTAGCGGCGTGTTAGACGTCTCAGCAGTGAACACTGTGTACCAGGTTGGGCGACTGCAGCCGTAGTTTGAGCTGCAGCAGGCTGCTCTTCATGTTAACGAAGTCCTGACAGGTGAAGGAGCAGGAGCCAGCGCTCATCAGGGTATTCAACTTCCCCGATGAACTCACTACAGGAAAGGCAGAAAACAAGTTTTATGTACAAGAGGTGTAAAGACAACCCCCCCCCAAAAAAAGAAAACTAAATTGAACAGTATATTTACAAGTTGGCTGCAGAATCTCTCGTGATATATATATGCCACTGTCTAAGTGTTTGACTCTAAACCATGTTTAAATACCATGACATACATACAGTATAATTCATCCAGGAGGGAGGTGAACTCCTGACCTTAGCGGTGTCTGCGTGCCTCTATGTTTTAGGATAGAATGTGCAGTTGTCAATTTTTGCTTCAACCTATACCACCCGGACCATTTCCTCATCATAATTTTTTTTGAAAGAGGCATTATTTTTAACCCCCTGAAATCACGTGAAGACATTACGTTAGTATTAACTATTTCCAGTGATGTGTTCTATGAACTTACAGCATAATCATTCATGGCAGACTAAAAACATTGCTATAATGAAGCTCTTAGCATAACTTCAAGCAGGACGGTACAAAGTAGGTGTTCATTTTAATTATCTTCATTCACTGCCTTTCTAAGGCCTGGCGATAGCAGAGTCTCGGCTGAGACACAGGGCTTTGGTGGGCACGGTGGCAACTGGAGGGGACGGGCCGGGGGCCATACCACAACCACGCTATGATAAGGCCCATGACAAGGACAGGTGCCATCTAGTCCTGGAGGAGGTGTGGGCAGGTGTCAAGGAGGAAAGGACCAGCAGAATGGTAGGCATGCGGCAGCAGGGAGCATGGACAAGGGAGGGTGCGCTGGAAAGGATGATGTCACGGGCAGATATCTGGCAGGCAGATATCTGGCAAGCAGAACTGCAGCGGATCAAGTTCATGGTACAAGCCGTGTATCATGTTCTTCCTAGCCAGCAAATCTCCATCTCTGGGGCAAAATTGATTGTCCATCATGCCCTCTGTGCCCTGGAAAAGGTTAACTCGAGCACATCCTCAGCAGCTGCCCATCTGCCCTGGTGGAGGGCCAATACCGCTGGTGACATGACCAGGTGCTGAAGATAGTCACAGAGGCCATCTCCAAAGTCATGGCCAACAACAAGCAGGCCTGCGGACAGAGGAACATTGCCTTTGTCAGGGCTGGTAAGCAGCCTCAGTCACAGCCCAGATCAACAGCTGGTCTCCTCACCTCTGCATCAGACTGGGAGCTGTGAGTCGAGTTGGGGGGGCAGCTCAGGTTACCAGACCACATCATGAGAGCTTTGTTGAGGCCAGACGTAATGCTATCATCAGCCTCTTCAAAGCAGGTGCTCCTTACAGTTCGCTGGGAGGACTGGAAGGAGGAGGCAAATGAGCAGAAGCAGTCCAAGTACCAGGAGCTGGTGAATCAGTGCTGGAGGAGAGGCTGGAAGGTGCGTTGTGAGCCCATTGAAGTGGGGTGTAAAGGCTTTGCTTGCTGCTCACTGTGCAAGGTCTACACTCTACTTGGCATCACTGGGGCTGCAAAAAGGAAAGCCATCAAGTCTACCTTGGAGGCTGCAGAGACAGCCTACAGATGGCTTTGTGTCAGAAGGAGTGGTCTATGGGCCAATGCTGCTGGGACTCAAGCCATGGCCTGATCAACCCTGGCTGGGTCACCTGAGCGAGGGTGTATGATGTTGAAAGATCCAAAATACCGGAGGACCTCAGGAAACATCACTGATGATGTGTCCCAGTGCATCCTAGGATGTATCTTTGAATCTATTATTATCCAGTGATCACTGTCAGTGAGGTGTGTGGGCTTTTCTGTCAGCCAATGGCCAGCTTGCTAATAGTATTTGAATATCCTAACTGATTCCTCTCTTTGCTGCCATTACAGTCTATGCCAAATTCATTGAGTTCTTTCCAATATTGTATCAAACATTGTTCCTACCCCCCCCCCCCAGCCGCATCCCTGGTTATCGTGCAGAGACTTACAGTTGTGTCTGGGGATGCAGGAGCGCTGGTCTGGTGCTAGGATATAACCACTATGACAACGGCACTGGAAGCTTCCCGGTGTGTTCACACACTCATGGTCACACACACTGCTGCTGGACTGCTCACACTCATCAATGTCTGTGTGTGTGTGTGTGTGTGTGTGTGTGTGTGTGTGTGTGTGTGTGTGTGTGTGTGTGTGTGTGTGTGTGTGTGTGTGTGTGTGTGTGTGTGTGTGTGTGTGTGTGTGTGTGTTTGTGAGAGAGAGAGAGAGAGAGAGAGAGAGAGAGAGAGAGAGAGAGAGTAAATCAGGGTAATGTAAATCAACACTTCCCAAGTTAACTGTGTCTAAAAATCCTAAATTAAGTTCATATCCTGTGGATCATTGTGGAATAGAAAATCTTTGCTGTGACATTTCATTTTCATCTTCCACACAAGTGTATAGATGGACCCAGAAAGACTGGAGAAGAAAAAAAAAGTAATGAGTTGTACAAGAGATCAAGCTGCTGCTCACTGAAGTACCTGATTTCATACACTTACAGACGTGTGCAATACATTTGATAAACTTGACGTTATAGTATGTTAGGTTGTTCAGGCAATAGAAGGAGAAGAAGTTAACTGACCCAGACAGTAAGGAGACTTGTGGTTGCGGTGTCTCTCCCTGTCAAAACGGTAACCGGGATAACAAGTGCAGATGACCCGCCCAAAGTTGTCGGTACACTGCTGCTCACAGGGCGATCCAGCACACACATCTACATCTACAGAGAGAGGGAGAGGGAGACTAAACTCAGACTGCTCTCAAGATTTTTGTCTATGATCATTTTGTTTATCAGTTTTTCATACAGCTTTCCACATTTGCACTTGGAAGTTGTCCAGAGTAAACATGGCTGTCATGATGAGCAGCTGCAATGGAGCTGTTGGAGGCTAAGTGCCTCCGTCACAAGCCACCTTCTCTAACCTTCTCCAAGAAGACACACTGCTGCGAACAGGAAAAACTCAATATGTGCTTCACATAAATAACTGAACATCAGAATTTGCTGGCACATTGGTTGTTATGAAACAATAATATTGTAAATCTAAAATCTAAAATAACCCAGCCACCGAGGCTGCACAAGCCAGTGCATTCTTAGTGCCGGTCCCAAGCCCGGATAAATGGGGAGAGTTGCATCAGGAAGGGCATCCGGTGTAAAATCTTTGCCAAATCAAATATACAGATGATGATAAGATTTCCATACTGGTCCAGTCGAGGCCCAGGTTATCAACGACCACCACCGATACTGTTGGCCAGCAGGGTGCCAATGGAAACTATGCTATTGTTGGTTGGGCAAAGGAGAAAGAGAGGGGAAGGCATGTCTAGAGATAGCGGGAGAGGAGGAAGGGTAGGAGTGTGGAGGTGAGAGTCAGAACTTTAAATGTTGGCACTATGACTGGTAAAGGGAGAGAGCTGGCTGATATGATGGAAAGAAGAAAGGTAGGTATACTGTGTGTGCAAGAGACCAGGTGGAAGGGGAGTAAGGCCAGGAGCATCGGAGGTGGGTTCAAACTCTTCTACCATGGTGTGAATGGGAGGAGAAAAGGGGTAGGGGTAATTCTGAAGGAGAAGTATGTCAAGAGTGCTGGAGGTGAAGAGAGTGTCAGACAGAGTGATGAGTATGAAGCTGGAAATCGAAGGTGTATTGATGAATGTTATCAGCGCATATACCCCGGAAGTTGGGTGTGAGATGGAGGAAAAATAATTCCGCAGTGAGTTGGATGAAGTGGTGGAAAGTGTACCCAAGGAGGAGGGAGTGGTGATTGGCGCAGACTTCAATGGGCATGTTGATGAAGGGAATAGAGGTGATGAGGAGGTGAGGGGTAGGTATGGTGTCAAGGAGAGAAATGTGGAAGGGAAGAAAGGGATAGGGCACTTCTCTCGCTGGATGCAGAGAAGGCCTTTGATGGAGTTGAGTGGACCTACCTTTTGACGTTATCGCTCGGTTTGGATTTGGAGATACTTTTCATAATTGGATTAAATTATTACATCTCAACCCTATAACTGAGGTACTAACAAATGAGGTGGGGCCTGAGCCCTTTAATATCACAAGAGGCTTTTCACAAGGATGACCTTTGACACTGTTTCTGTTTATTCTAGCTATAGAGCCATTAGCAATAGCAATTAGAGCTAGCAGGCAAATACAGGGGGTTTTAATTGGTAACAGAACTCACAGGATCGCGCTCCTCGCAGATGATGTAATTTTGGTCCTACAAAAATTAGACACCGCCATACCTGCACTGTTAGATCTGATCGGCCTGTTCAGTAAAATCTCTGGGTATAAAATGAATGCTTCAAAATCATCACTTATGTTGCTTAACAAAGATGAGAGACAAGATCCTGACCAACATATATCTACTTTTATGCTCCCAAACAATTTTACTTATTTGGGCCTAAAAATAAGACCTCAATTAGAAAATATAGCCTCGATAATTATGAACCTGTAATGGAGTCAGCATCTAAATCAATAGAAGGATGGATGCCTTTGCCTATTTCTCTGATAGGGAGAATAAACATATTAAATATGAACATTTTGCCTAAAATTTATATATTTGTTTCAAAATATCCTTTTAGCACCGCCTGAAGAAATGTTTGTGAGAATGACATCACTCATTACTGAATTTATATGTAATAAGAAGTGTGCTAGAGTTCACCTGTCTCTTTTATTCACCCCCCCCCTCTTTTTCTCCCCAACTGTACTTACAATTACCCTATTTTCTTCGCTGGTCGCTGCTCCACCCCCACTGCTGATCCGGGGAGGGCTGCAGAACCACATGCTTCCTTCAATACATGTGGAGTCGCCAGCTGCTTCTTTTCACCAGACAGGCGTTTCGCCAGGGGGGTGTAGCGCGTGGGAGGATCATGCTATTCCCCCCAGTTACCCCTCCACCTTGAAGCGACACCTCGACCGACCAGAGGAGGCGCTAGTGCAGTGACCAGTACACATACCCACATCCGACTTCCCACCCGCAGACACGTCCAATTGTGTCTGTAGGGATGCCTGACATAGCCGCAGTTAACATGGGGATTCAAACCAGTGATCCCCATGTTGGTAGGCAGCGGAATAGACTGCTACGCTACCTGGACATGCTTATCTCTTTTATATCTTCTATTCGGTTGAAGTGTCCACATCTTCACTGGTGCTACTGGGCAGCACGGTTGAGAACGATAATGTTCTAGTTTTCTATTGAAGATACTCCGTATGGAGGGTTACAGAGTCATGCTTCATTCAGCTACCATTACATTTGTATGTTTATTCAGCCAAGCTAAAATATCTAAGAGCGCGCACTGCCCACAATATAGTGGCTGATATGGTTAATGCATGGGATGAGGTAAAGAAATATATCAGTATATCTAAACGCCTTGTTACAACTTTAGTCCAATTTGGGGTAATGTTTCATTAAAACCAAGCAAGCTGGATTCTGGATTCCAGCTATGGATGAAGAAGGGGCTAAGTAAAATATCTAATCTTTATAAAGAAGAGGCTCTGATGACTTCTGAGGAAATCAATTTAATGTATAACATCCAAGGAAGCATTTCTTTCAATACCTGCAACTGAGGAGTTTTATCTCTGAAATGCAAAACCAGTCATCGGTAATTCTTGCACTTTCATCCTTACAAGAAATTATTACCAAGAATTGCAACAGTAATGCGTTGATTTCATTAATATACTACAACTGGCATGTTGCATCTGGCTGTAATGAAATCTCAGTATCCAAACTTGATGCATGGAGGTAGATTTAAAAGAGGACATCTCAAATAATAATCAGCTCATAGCCTGTGAGAAGGCTCACATACAAACAACCAACACCAATTTAGAGCTACTTCAATACAACTGGATGATGTGGACTTATGTAACCTCCGTCAAATTGAATGAATATAATAGTAATATACCTGACACTTGTTTTAAATGTAATGAAGCTCAGGGAACATTCATACGTTGTATTTGAGAGTGTGACAAAATTCAGAAATTCTGGAAGAGGTGATCAATAAAATCATAATCATTCTGTCTGTGAATATTCCAGTATGATATTGCTACACTCGTATCCAACAGGTCCCAATTTGAAAACCAAAGAATATAAAATTGTTGATTTTGTTATACTGCAGGCAAAATGAATGATAGCTTTTAACTGGAAGAAAACTGTGGCACCTACAATTAGGGATTGGATAAAAAAATATGGCACAATGCATGTCAATGGAGAGTATAACAATATACTTTGAAAAACAAATTGAGTGTTTATGAGGGAATCTGGAAACCATTTAATGATTTTATAAAATCAAAGAGTCAAAGTAGTGGTAAAGCCCAGAAGGGGATAGAAACATGTTTGAAAATTTGTTGCGATGGTGTAACTTTTTACTTATGTATATCCTTAGTTAGCTAGAGGTGCCATTGAATTGTATGATTGTTATTGTCATATGCTTTATACTGACTTTGGCTCTAAAAGAAAAGGAGATATCAAGAACCGGAATGAGTGGGTGTATGTACACTACCGTTCAAAAGTTTGGGATCACCCAAACAATTTTGTGTTTTCCATGAAAAGTCACACTTATTCACCACCATATGTTGTGAAATGAATAGAAAATAGAGTCAAGACATTGACAAGGTTAGAAATAATGATTTGTATTTGAAATAAGATTTTTTTTACATCAAACTTTGCTTTCGTCAAAGAATCCTCCATTTGCAGCAATTACAGCATTGCAGACCTTTGGCATTCTAGCTGTTAATTTGTTGAGGTAATCTGGAGAAATTGCACCCCACGCTTCCAGAAGCAGCTCCCACAAGTTGGATTGGTTGGATGGGCACTTCTTTGAGCAGATTGAGTTTCTGGAGCATCACATTTGTGGGGTCAATTAAACGCTCAAAATGGCCAGAAAAAGAGAACTTTCATCTGAAACTCGACAGTCTATTCTTGTTCTTAGAAATGAAGGCTATTCCATGCGAGAAATTGCTAAGAAATTGAAGATTTCCTACACCGGTGTGTACTACTCCCTTCAGAGGACAGCACAAACAGGCTCTAACCAGAGTAGAAAACGAAGTGGGAGGCCGCGTTGCACAACTGAGCAAGAAGATAAGTACATTAGAGTCTCTAGTTTGAGAAACAGACGCCTCACAGGTCCCCAACTGGCATCTTCATTAAATAGTACCTGTTAGAGCCTGTTTGTGCTGTCCTCTGAAGGGAGTAGTACACACCGGTGTAGGAAATCTTCAATTTCTTAGCAATTTCTCGCATGGAATAGCCTTCATTTCTAAGAACAAGAATAGACTGTCGAGTTTCAGATGAAAGTTCTCTTTTTCTGGCCATTTTGAGCGTTTAATTGACCCCACAAATGTGATGCTCCAGAAACTCAATCTGCTCAAAGAAGTGCCCATCCAACCAATCCAACTTGTGGGAGCTGCTTCTGGAAGCGTGGGATGCAATTTCTCCAGATTACCTCAACAAATTAACAGCTAGAATGCCAAAGGTCTGCAATGCTGTAATTGCTGCAAATGGAGGATTCTTTGACGAAAGCAAAGTTTGATGTAAAAAAAATCTTATTTCAAATACAAATCATTATTTCTAACCTTGTCAATGTCTTGACTCTATTTTCTATTCATTTCACAACATATGGTGGTGAATAAGTGTGACTTTTCATGGAAAACACGAAATTGTTTGGGTGATCCCAAACTTTTGAACGGTAGTGTATGTGTGTGTGTGTGTGTGGGGGGGGGGGTGTATTTGTTAATGTTAAAACTTGCAGTGTAATGCATAATGATGCAGAAGCTTGCATAATGAAAACTCAATAAAGACATTGTTTGAAAAAATCTGAAATTCCTACTTGCAAGTTAGGAGGAGGTAAGGCAAAAATAAAAAAAATATGTTTTTAAGCACAAAATACACAGCAAAGTGATTTATCTTTATGGGGATTCATCCCTACTATTAAACAGTATTGCTGAACTGCACAGGAGGTATACTTGCCCCCTCTAGCGGGTGATATAGCTCACTGTTGAGATTTTACGGAGGGAAAAACCCAGGATTACTCATGCAATTTGTGAATACAATCCTAAAATGCCTAGACTTTTTTTTACACGTGCAACCAGGGACAAATCTGTCTGAGTTCAATTACAGCAATGGAGCCCAAACATATTTCTCTCTGGACCTCTTTGGCTGAACAAGCAGTTTTGTGAAGGGGCCATATTTGGTCTGTGAGCCCTATCCTGGGAGGAAGTGTGTTCCAATCTACAAACTAATGACAATTAATGAGTTGTATCAGAGGTAATGTCCTTATGCATTTGCTATTTGTTATACAACTTCATCAGGGGTGAACAAGTAAGAAGAGAAATTGCAAGGTTGACTTACTTTCAGGTATGCACTGGCCCATCACAAACCTGAAGCCCTCGCAACATTTCCTCCTGGGAAAAAAAAAGACAGAGTAGCATCAGCCAGCTTTTACTCCACGTTTGCATCATCGTTGCTGCACTTTTGGTTTTTTTCCGAGCTGCTGAATGTGCTGTTTTAAGCAAAAAGGCACAGCTGTCCCACTACATTGTTGAGATGGATGTTGAGGTTGAGTGCTATTGTGTGCAATGCGGTGGACTATTATAGCGGTACAACAAGTGCTTGATTTGTAAATCGTGAGGTGCGACGGGATGGTGATCCGGCTGTACAGGGAGCATTTCCTTACATTGGTGAGGCAAACAATGCTGGACACCACGGTGGTCTTATATTGCCATGATTTAGGCATATATTTAGCGTTATTTATTGGCAGTCAAAGACCAATTAAATTTGTTTTTGCAAACCTATGCTACGGCCCCTCAAATAGTCAACTTATTACAAGCGTGCAGCAAATATGCCCAGACTGTTGGCACACTGCAAATGAAATTCCCAATATAACTGCAGTCAGAATGTGGTCTACCAGACCATTTAGATGCAAATTCGTACGTATTTGGACAGAATGAGATGAAAAGCGTTCACAATCCCAATTGCCTTTTAGCCATCACAACACTCCCAATGAATCTCAGCTGCCTCACATTCACTTTGAACCTTTGTTAACATCATGTTAGCTATTACGTATTAGCTAATATCTTTAATCTTGAAACTATTAAGCTTTATTTTATCGTTTGCCCACACTTTGGGATGGAAACATTTTGTGTTGGCGTTATCGTTGTTTGTCTAATATTGTGCGATCAATACCAGTCAGCAATCTTTCTTTTAAAGGATCCCTGGTGTGTTGGAATAAAATGTATCATCACACAACAATCCACCACATGTTACACACATCACAGTTGGGGGGGGGGGGGAGGAAATGGCTCGGAAAGTGGGGCAGCAGAAGAGTCACGCAACAAATATCACAAACACGCAAGCACGCGCGCACATGCACACACACGTACACACACCTATACACACACACAACACACACACAAACACATGTACACACACATACACACACACGCGCGCACAAATACACACAAAAACATGCACACAAGACACAACAATCACACAGGCAGGAGAAGCAGGAAGGAAGAACACGCGGCCCCGGTCCCAAAAACTGCATGCTCTTGTCAGTGGGAATTTAGCATGCCAGCTCATTCACGGCCCCTTGAAAATGACAAGTTGCTTTTATTCTCCTCCAGCCTCCATGCAACACGACCCAGAATTGCTCCGTGATGCGCCTGCCTCTCTCCTCCTTTTCTCAATGAAAAATAACCTATGAAATGATGAGGCGGGCCGGCGCCTGATGAAATCCAGATGACAGCTTTAAACCGTGGCTGGAGGTGTTGAGAGGTTTAGATCGTGCAGGGGAATGGGCTTCAGATGGAGATGGGAAGGGGACGGCTGGTCCGGCGCTACTGTGATCAGAGCTCATTTAGCTTTTGTAATTATAGCCCTATGACCCATACAGAAGACAACCAGAAACGTCGCTTTAGGCTACACAGGCTGTGGCAAAAAAAAACAAAAAAAAATTCCTCGAGAAGAATAATGAAGAATCTATCTGTCTGTCTAGATATATGCAGGACTGCCTCAGTAATGCTGGTGGAGAGATGGTGATAAAATGTAAAATAAGACAATGTATTACATGCATATCATACACCTAAAAACTGGCACAGAGACAACAGGATCTCAATTCAAGTGACATCCACAGTGACCTCACCACAGTGGAAATCAATTAACCAATTCATGAATGAATGAATCAATCAATCAATCAATCAATCAATCAATCAGTCAGTCAATCAATCAATCAATTAATCAATCTGACCAGTAAGTCAGGCTGATTATTTGCAGCTTGTGTGCACTCCCCTCTTGGGAAATGTCCTTACAAGAGCAAAATTGACTTTGATTTCAGTGCATTTTTTTAATTGAGTCCAGACTGGCGAAGGCTAAGTCGTTGTTCGCGGCGTGGTCCTGAACCTAATGTGAGGAGTCACCTCCCCTTTGATCTTCCTACAACACAGATCCCATGTTTAAGAAAATGTGCCTCAAACATCAACAGCCTGTCAGTCATTCAGGAAGCAACCTCAACTCTGCAATGATCCCCGTGGTCAGGGACCAAGCGGGTCCCTGTCAGTGTGTGTGTGTGTGTGTGTGTGTGTGGAAGTTGGGGGGGGTGAGGCTGGTTAGTTCTGACAGGTGAGAATAGGAAGAATGGGAAGGCAACGTCTGGATGAGCAGAGACGGGAGTGGTGCAGGGTGATGTGTGTGTTTGTGAGTGTGAGTGTGCGTGTGGGTTAGTTGGAGAGAGAAAAGAACAACAGACCTCCGAGCCTTTCTTTCCAGCATGTCCTCTAAACACGGCCCCAGCTGGCCTGTGTATATTTATGTGCATTTGCGCTTGTGCACATGTTTATTTATGTGTGTGTTTGTGTGCCAACCATGTGCCTAGTATGAGTGCTTTTTTGTGTGTATATGCATGTGTTTTGTGGGGTCTATTTGTGTATAGGTAGGTGTGTTTGTGTGTGTGAATGTTTGTGTGTATGTGCATATGCATGTGCGGTGGTGTGCCTAAGTGTGTGTGTGTGTGACTGCATATGTGTATGTTAATGCGTGTTTGAGTGGGCTTCAAGTATGTGTTTATGTGTGTGTGTGTGTGTGTGCGTTTTTATGTGAGGCACGAGATATCATGTAGTAATTGGGTGCAGCCCTCATGTCAGTCAGAGGCTGTTAGGGAGATGAATCCATGACGCTGGCGAGCCTCCTTTTCTCCTCGTCCCGTTCCTTTCTTCCTGTACTCCGCGTGCCCTTCATCACCGGCCCATGCTGTGAGGAGACGGTGGTTTGAAGTGTGATGATTTATATTCATGCCAATTGCTACGCCTCCTGCTTTAAAGTGCGCTCCAGAGCCTCGTAGGATGTTAACATAATCCCTCTCTTGCTCCCTCTGTCTTGCTTTAGACTGACGTATCGTTGGCCTCCTACTGCCCTCCTTTCATGAAACTCGATGAGGTGTCCATCTTTTCCATCTTTGTTTCATTCTGAGGATCATTACTCGGTTCTCATGAGGCTCCCCGAGGCCCGGAAACGTCTCCACGGACCCTCCACCATCCGCGCTGGCTCCGAGCCCCAAACAGTCACTTTCACACAGCCGTGCCGAGCGGGACTTATCAGAAACAGAACAGTGGAAATGTCTGATTGCTGGGAAGTTCTGTTTCAGGACTTCGACTCCAGAACATGATTTTGGATTCTCGTCGCCTCAGTGCTGACCCGCGATAAGTGCATCAGAAGAACACACATCAGATTCTTTAGTGGTTAACATTGCAGGTCATACAGGTAAATCATGAGTGTGAACCGTTTTTGTTTCAGTGAGAGACTTCTGATTTTGTTTGTTTGTTTTTTTATTGTTTCTGTGGTTCATGCACGTGTTACTTGATAGCAGATGTGACCTTTTTCAGATGGCAGATTGTGCATTTAGGAATGGCTCCCTCGGTGTGTTTATCTGAAATGATGAGTCAACACAGAAACCTTCTCACTGGACAACATGCGGTGCAAAGAATCCCAGAGATGTTGCTTAGCAAAACGTTTAAGCAACACAGACAACGGTGGACTCCTGACGAGTCTGGCCCCAGCGGTGATGCGTAGACATGTCCAACTCCGAAATCTCACAGGGCATCTTAAAATGTAAAATTACACTTGGGCGATGGACAGGAAATACAGAGGACCTTATGTGTAGAAGGGTCAAGAAGAGCAGGACATTTATATTTATTGTCAAATGAGCTCAAAAGAATGCATTTTATCAGCAGTTTGGTATTTTTTAGTTTTTAATAAGTGGATTAAAAAAAAGGGGGGGGAGTGTTAACATATTTTGTAAATGCAACCTGGCGCGTCTGTCTTCCTCATTTCACACTGTCTATATGAAAGTATGAAAAACAGGTGGGGGGTGGACCCCTCTACAAATGTTTGACAGTGATTGTGAGTAAAAGCCATATATGCTGCTGTAATATGTTAAAAGTTTTACATTTTCTTCTTTTAAAAAAAAAAATTCATGTTATAATCCTCACTGGTAAGAATATTGGCAAAATGTGTATTTTTTGGCACCTCCACCACTATTCTCCCCACCCCACCCCCTTTTCCTCCCCAGTTGTATTCTGCCAATTACCCCACTCTTCCGAGCCTTCCCGTTCGCTGCCCCACCCACTCTGTCAATCCGGGGAGGTCTGCAGACTACCACATGCCTCCTCCGATACATGTGGAGTCGCCAGCCGCTTCTTTTCACCTGACAGTGAGGAGTTTCGCCAGGGGGACATCGCGCATAGGAGGATCACATTACCCCCACCCCCCGAGCAGGCACTCCGACCGACCAGAGGAGGTGCTAGTGCAGTGACCAGGACACATACCCACAACCGGCTTCCCACCCAATTGTGTCTGTAGGGACGCCCAACTGGGCGGCACGGTGGCACAGTGGTTAGCGCTGTCGCCTCACAGCAAGAAGGTCCTGGGTTCAAGCCCCAGGGTAGTCCAACCTTGGTGGGTCGTCCCAGGTCATCCTCTATGTCGAGTTTACATGTTCTCCCCTTGTCTGCGTGGGTTTCCTCCGGGGTCTCCGGTTTCCTCCCAAAGTCCAAAGACATGTAAGTCAGGTGAATCGGCCGTACTAAATTGCCCCTAGGTGTGAATGTGTGTATGTGTGTGTGTGTGCGCAGGGGTGTAACTACCATACATGCAGGGTAAGCAGCTGCAAAGGGGCCCACGATGATTTGGGGCCCACCCTGCACGGCCGAATATGACCTTCCGAGACTGGTTTGAGGATGCCAAACAGACAGCGCACGCTCTTGCAGAGAAATGGGGGGTGAGCAAAACCTTCAAGGATCCTCGACGGAGGACAGTGAAAGGGCATTTTGATGAAATTTGTCAAGACGAACATTTAGCAGACGCAGAGTCCTGTTTTCGCGTGGCTGTGTTCAATGCCTCTCTCTACATTGTGATCTCTCAGCTGACACAGCGATTCACAGGTTTGAGGACAACAGCGGATACATTGAAAGTTGTGCAGCCTAAAACACTGTGCACCGCAACAGATGATGAACTTTTTCAGCAAGCAAGCAAGTTGTGTGGTATTTACAAAAATGACCCCACTTCAGCATTTCCAATGCAACTCATGTCATTCTGTGCTTGTTTAAGAGAAAATATCTCAAACGTCGAAACAATCCAACAACTAGCCAACATGTTGATCGTGGACAATGACAGCTTTGCTGCAAGCTTTGGGGAAGTCTCTACAGTTGTACTACTTTTCTTAACACTTCCACTGACTGTTGCAACTGCAGAACGATCATTTTCAAAACTGGAGCTCATCAAGTCGTATCTGAGGAGCGCAGTGGGACAGGCCCATTTGTCTGGACTCGCCACCCTCTCAACTGAGAATGCTGGTGCCCGCCAGCTGGGTCTTAATGGTTTAATTGACGACTTCACACAGCAAAAAGCCAGGAGAGTGCACCTATGATGTAAGTAGATCTTATTTATTATTTATTTGACTTGTCAATGTGCAGTGCTTATATACGTGTTGGTGCGCTGTCACCGTAATGTTTATGTAGGCCTATGTGTTGGTGTGCCATCACCGTTATGTTTTCATCTGTGTTTAGAGGTGTGCGTTATGGTGATCCAACCTATTACTATAGGGCCCGCTTTGACCATCTTGCATTAGGGCCCGATGCTGATTCGTTATGCCCCTGTGTTGTGTGTGTGTGTGGGCACTGTGATGGCCTGGCGGCCTGTTCAGGGTGTCTCCCCGCCTGCCGCCCAATGACTGCTGGGATAGGCTCCAGCATCCCCGCGACCCTGAGAGCAGGATAAGCGGTTCAGATAATGAATGGATGGATGGATGGATGAGACGCCCATCCAAGCCGGAGGTAACACAGGGATTCGAACCGGCGACCCCCCGTGTTGGTAGGCAACAGAATAGACCGCTACGCTATCCAGACCCCCCACTATTCTCTTAACCTCTCCCTCGTATGTTTTCACTGTTTTTCCCAAGTGATAGCGTACGATGCCGCCCATGTCCCAGTTGGCAGAGATGCAAGTAAGATGTGCTGCATGACTTCAGCATCCCCAAACTAATCAGTCTGGATGACAGTTTTTCAGTGTTTCTGAGCTTTTCTGGGTTGCTGGTTAAAGAGAAACACGGTTCAGATGAGCTAACTTTAGCTCTGTTGAACCGGTGCAAAATTATGTATTGTACAATGTCCGTGTCCAGTCAGAACATTTTGTAAATAATATGCAACGTTATACCTACTCAACTAAAAATGTACAGTCAATACTGGGCCCATCTCCAATTTCAAACTTAAGACAATGATCCTGTATCATTCGGTTAACAAAGAAATGTCCCATAACCGTTGAGGCTTCATATCTATGACATTACAAGTCCCTGTTTGGACAAAAAATAAAAAAGGGACCTACTGTACTATGACATCTGCTAAGATAAAACTGGGATGGGTTGGATCTTGCTATGCCTCCAACATCCCATGGCTCAGCCTGAAATGAGTTGGTGTCCAACCTCAACCAACTCCCATTCTGAGCATCTTTGAGTACCAGCCTTCTCCTTTCAGTCTCTGGTGTTGGTGCCAACTACCCCAGAAGCATCCTCACCGGTGAGAGCTGCAGAAAAGCCCATACGGGACCCCCAGACTGCAGCTGCTACTGCTGCCAAAAGCAGCAAGGCAACCTCTGGGAGACAAACTGAGACAGGACCCAGGCGAGCAGACCGGCAGGTCTGGCTCTGGATCACTTTACACTGTAGATTATGTACTCTAGCAAGGGGTCATGCTCATTGTTATTGTTTCCAATCCAGTATTGGTGTGATTTATTTGTGTGTTCAAAGGCAAGAATGCACCACAAAGAGGATATTTATTACAACGTGGTCATAGAGCCCCCTACTCTCACCCAAGCCCCCCGGGCAGATGTCTGCAGCCCTAAAAGAGCAGAGGTAGAGCGATATGTGGTAATACTTTGGATAAATAATGTGGAAGTCACTACACATTAAGAGTCTCATCCACATTGCAGAAGGTTGCATGCAAGTCAGTGGGTAGAGTTTCTAGATGTGAGGGAGACAACGCGGAGAGGCAGCAGCATCAAGTCTTCTATGATGCACCTGGACTAGAGTCACGTCTCCTGCATACTCCCTCCAACTCCTGAGAGACAGCCGATGACTTGCGCGGGGTTGTAATGGCAATACGAGAGGAAACATGGGAGAAGGACGCTGACAAGGCTCGCAGGAGGTGAAGGAGGAAGAGCAGAAAGTTAAATGAGAGGAATGAAGTTTGTTGTCAGCTGAGGGTTGGCTCTCCTCCACATGGAGCTCTGGAGGGAGCAACTCAGGAAGCAGAGTTCAACGGCCTCTTGGCACCTCAGGACAGCAGAATGACCACATGACACACACACTGTGTGTGTATGTGTGTGTGTGTGTGTGCATGTTCCTTTGTCAGTTTGATGGTTTAGTGTTATATAACCCCTCCCCCTCTCTCTCTCTCTCTCTCTCTCTCTCTCTCTCTCTCTCTCTATATATATATATATATATATATATATATATATATACCTCAATTTAAAGAGGTACATATATATTTTAATTTAAGATTTGTGTCACAACCTTTTTTTTCCTGATAGTATAATAAGTTTTCTCACTACACATGTTCAATCTACATGCTATTCCTCCCAGCGGGCTCCGATGTCATTTTTAAACAACTGTAATCTATCTTGCTCATGTTGTTGCTGGTGCAAATGATTTGTATTGGTTGTAACGGTGTTAGGGTAATATAAGATTATTCATGAGCATTAAAAAATCTTGACTATGTCCCATGAGTGGTATCTGTACAAATTGTGAATGTACAAATTGCGTTACTGTGATGTGGCCATAATAAAAAAAAAAAGGAAAAAAATTTTGTCAGGGGTCGCCACTTTCCATTTTGTCGTAGAATTTTTTATAAGTTAATGTTTTTAAACTTTGTTAAAAGAAACACTCAATGGTAGGGAACGTGCTCAACAAATAAGGAGCAAAATAATCCAGTGGGTCAAGTAAATTCTCTATGAGACAGTACAAGCCTGTTTCATGCCATAAGCAATCATCAGCTGTCATGTTACATATATATATATATATATATATATATATATGTGTATATATATATATATATATATATATATATATATATATATATTTCTTAAATTCTTATATTAGTTTATTATTTTATCATCATTATATCCCCGGAAATGAAGTGATGCCCCTACTTGTGATTGCTCATTGCACAATAGCAAACTTAAGCACCAATTGATTAAACGTGTTCTCAGATTACAGATTGTTTTTCCTCCATTAAGTTGATGAAACCCAGAGACTACAAGTATTGTTTATATCACAAGAAATATGTTCATTTTCAAGATGAAAAAGATGGCAATAAAGCTGCATAAACAACAAAATAAATCATCTTGCAACCTTTCGGGGGATGGTGACTCTCAAGCTGAGAACCACTGATCTAATCCTCGTTTGCCTGCTCATGTAAACTGGAGCAAGCACAAAAAAATAAAGAGGATGCATTGGCCTCAAGTGTGCGTCCTTCCATACAATGGAGTCGAGGTGTTGCACAAAGCAGTAGGTAAAAGTTAGAGGCATTTGTATGGGAGTGTGTCCATTTTAAGTCTGTGTGAGTATACATATGTGGAGGTGTTAGTGTGGTGAGCGTGAGTGCCTCCTCCCTCTGTTTATTTACTCTGCCAGTCCACTTCCAGGGCCCAGGCCTCTGGGGACACATCAGAGCCCTGGTCTAACAGAGGAGGCTTTGACAGGGAGCAACGGAGGTCTGCACCACTTCCACCGGCCAAGCCCCAGTTAATGCTCTCCCAAAACAAAGGCCGGTCTGGGCGCCTCCTCTGCTCCTTACCCCTCACTTTCCTTTTACCCCTCTACTCACTGTCTTCACCCCTCGTCTTACTACAGCTTCCTTTCCCAGTCCTCCATCTCAATCTTCAGCTTCTTCAAACAGACAAAAAAAGAACGAAATCCCTTTAACATGTTTGCCTAGGAACATACCGAGGATGCTGACAGGACCCAAACAAACTGATATGGAAAACCATGCCAACTTTTTTGTAAGGAAATTCACCATTGGCAGACCCAAAAGTCATTAGTTTTTTCTTGACTGCTTGCACACTATAACTTGAACCTATTAACTGAACATCCCAAACCTATAAACACTCTCCCCCTGTTTTCACACATGATTTGTTGAACCTGTTATGAAAAACTCTACATACAAACCCCTTTATATATATATATATATATATATATATATATATATATATATATAGTATGTGCTCATTTAGAAAGCACTGGCATTCAAAATCATTAACTCAAGGCATCACAGCTCGAACCCAATTAACACACAATTCCCTTTTAATTTTGCCTAAAGAAGGAGAAGGGAGAAGAATATAATTGGCCACGGGGCCGTGCCTATAGTCCCCGGGTCCTATATTCCCCGGGTCCTATGTTCCCCGATTGGGGAACATAGGACCCTTTCGAGAAAAAAAAAGGGTCCCATATTCCCCGTTTTCCCCTAAAAAGGTCCTATAATCCCGGTTGCAATAGACACCGGGGAACATAGAACCCTCTTTTGGAAAAAGGGTCCTATATTCCCCGCTGTTTCCAGGGGAACATAGGACCTTTTTCCAAATAAAGGGTCCTATATTCCCCGCTATTGCCAATCGAGGAACAAACCGGGGAACTTAGAACCCTTTTTGCAAATTATTTCCTTAACGGGTCCAAAATAATAAAAACTGGGGTCATGGCTGAGTTGTAGGCTACGACAATCTATTCCTCCACTGATTAAATTAGGCCGTATTACCATTGTTGGCTGTTGTATATCGCAGGCCACCTTGAGTGCGTATCCAAATTCGGCCTAGAGGAGGCTGTAATTTGCTTTATTGTTATTTCTTACCAATATTTACTGCAGTAGGCCTAGTTAGTTGGCTCTCCGGCTCAGCATGGACAGTCGGCAATCAACGCAAGTTTGTCTTGCAGTAGGCCCGCCTACCAGTATAACCTAGCCATTTCCACCTTCGCTCAAAGTTCAATTTGCACAGCACTGGACACTTCAGCCACTTTCTTGTTACTTTGCAGTTCGTTTTCCATATTAAATCACTTGGCAGACTTTCTTTCAAAAAGACTTTAATGATGAACTTTTTAGGCAGAGAACTTAGACCAGGACTTGGAATTTAGGACCAGCACAAAGTATCCATCAACGGGGGCCGCCTACCTTACACAATAGGCTAATTGCCTAATAATAATAATATGTGCTTCTCAAAAAACTAAAGGCTTGTGGAGGTGCTAAACCAAAAACATGAATCAAAGACGAACATCAAAGGATGTAAGGTAACACTCACCAAATGGTAAAAAAATAACAGAGGCAGTCCTCTATTTCACCATTTTATTGTTTGGCATCAGTCATTAAGGTTTCTGAAGAAGACCACCCGGCCAAGTTAATGTCTGATGCCAAACAATGAAATGGTAAAATAGAGAATTGTGTCTTTTTTTTTCATTTGATGAGTGCTACCTTACATCCTTTGATGTTCTTCTTTAATAATAATAATAATAATAATAGTAATAGTAATATTAATAATATCGATAATAATAATAATAAATAATAATAATAATAACAACAGCCTAATAATAATAATAATAATGATGATAATAATAATAATAGCCTAATTATAAAAGGGCTTGACTGAAATGGAAGTAGCATCCACTCACTTGTGCCCTTGGAAGTTCTGTTTCCAGCGCATTGATAAGCGCCTGTTCAAAGTCGCATATGACCTTTTGAGGTGCGCAGTGGTGCTGCGTAATCCTCCTGGTTTCCCATTTGATGCAATCGAGCACCTGCCGGTAGTGCCCAATTGTGCGCTGGCCCATCAGTGCATGCACCAGAGGGATAACGAAGCCATGCATGTTTCCAAGTACTGTAAAAACTTGGCTGAAGGGGCGGGGGCACGTTCTGAACGTTGCATCCATGTATTGGTTCCACAGCCTCGCAGCTTCCTGATGTTTCCCTATGTGGCAAACACAGCGATAGCCCACTCGTTGTCTTGGTGCAGGAGGAACTGTTCCCTGTCCCATGTTTCAGCCCATGCACCTTCGATGACGACATCCTCAAGTGTAGCTGGAATCGGGGGCATGACTGCTGCGCGTGCTCTGGCCATAACAGTCCTTACAGACTGGAATCCTTGTGGTGGTGGTCTGTCGCCGCCACCCTGGATTTGACGTTGCCGACGCTGCAGGACCCTTTGCGCATTATAGATCCTTCTGATTGGGACTGTTGGCTGCCTCGCAACTTCTGCAATCACCCCCTGTCGGAATTCTGCACGGTGCACCATTTCTCCGTCAGGGGGATGCACGTGTTCCCCAACATCGTGCATAATAATGTTAGCATCCACGTCCTCCACTTCAAATCTATTTGTGATCAGTGGCACTCTACAGTTCCACCTCCAGCACCTCCATCTAATGGTGTCTTGATTGGTGCGGTGCTTCTGATATCTGAAGTTCTCATGTACCAACACTTTGCCCCCTCGATCACCATCCATAACTATCGCCATTGTTTGTCTTCTTGTAGGCTAGTAAGCACATGACAGTGAGTCCACGAGTTATCACCGATAACAACCGATTGTTGCAAATTGTTGCAAGTTGGCGGGCGGTTTAGACATTGGTGAATTTTGATCATGTGGTTTAGAACGCCAGGAAACTTGCGTGCAGATGACCACACATCCACGACAAGTCTTAATATTTCCAAACTCGAAATCATGTGTGCATTTGGCTATTCATAAATTATTTTTCGAGCAATATATGTTTTGTGATTCAGCTTTAGCGTTGTTGATTAGCCTTTCATTCATATTTTGTCAAAAAGGCGTATTCATTAGCCTAGGCCTATGTCCCGTTATTTCTGTAGCATACAGCATCTTAGAATCTTAAGAGACCAGGCAGATATTGTAATTATTTTATTGTTATTACCATGCTATATTAGCCTACTTTATAATTATAAATATTTCAATTATCCAATGTTTAGCATTTCTAATATAAGGCTATATTGTTATTATTATTATCATCATCATTATTATTATTATTATTGTCATTATTATTATGTTATTATTATTATTATTATTATTATTACAATTATGATGCTTAAAGGGCCTTACTGAGCAGATGGTTTCTATCTAATATTTGTCAGATGCTTTTCCCAATAAGCTGGTGTAGTTATGATGGGAACGACGGCTTTCTAGGGAACATAGAAGAAGTGGGTCGGAATTGGCCTATTGTCGGTATCAGCCAGCTTACGCAGGAGTTTATCCCTGGTACAATGCACTAGACCTCTGGGAGATGGACTGCTGAGGACGGAACACAACACCTATCCTCAGCTCCCAGCACTTCTCGCACAATGTGCTACTCATACACTGAGTTGGCGGCACCCGGGATCGAACTCACGACCTTGCGATCCATAGGCGAGAGCTCTACCGACTGAGCTATGCCCGGATACAATTGCCCAAAGAACATAGGCTTACTATATTACATTCAGACACAGACGAGCCAGCTCACCTACTCGGCGAGGCGCATTTTCCTCGATAAGTGACACATTTTATCAGAGAACTACCGGGGACGGGTTATGCGCCCAAATATAGGCTATAGCCTAATAAATTGAAATTGGTTTAGTGTCGAAAGTTTCCACATACTTTAGCCAACCTGGACTTTGTGAATTCGTTTTTGTGATATAAAAATAGAAATCGTATGATTCATTGTCTTCTTAATAATCTGCCCTAAATAATGCATTATTGAAATGCACTTTTTTGCGCCAAACAGTGTCAAACCTGCTGACCGGGGAACATAGGACCTTTCTTTATAAATAGGGTCCTATGTTCCCCGGGGGCCCTAGGGGAACATAGGACCCTTTTTATAAAGAAAGGTCCCATGTTCCCCTGCACATACAAAACGGGGAACATAGGACCCTTTTGGGGAAAAGTGGGGAATATAGGGCCCTCTGTATACAAAAAGGTCCGATATTCCCCGGTCTCATACAAAGCAGGGAACATAGGACCCGGGGACTATAGGGAGGACCCCATTGGCCACCAGGCCATTGTGAATGTCCCTGGCGAGCGAGAAAGTAACATAATCTTCAATACTTCAATAACATGACGTAACAGCACACATGTGCTGCCGTCAGCCACCGAGGGGTCCTCCAAAGCCATGCCACCCGTGGTCCATACAACACTATGCATGCTGGCTTTCCCCAATGGTCTGCAAGATCATGTATACCAACTAGACCAGAGGGAGCCGGCACAGCCGGAGCAGCCATCCTACGATGTCATTTGGAACAATATCAGTTTCCACCGGTCTGCTCTGGGAATCTTGGGTCATTCGTGACTGGTTCACGAACAACCCAAGATTCAGCAACATCTTTCTACCTGCATGTTGTTCCTTGCTAAACCTCATAGAAGAGGGTTTTTTTTTCCAGCATGGCGGTGGAAGGTCTATGACCAAGACCCCTACATCCGTGTTCACCTCCTCCAGGCCATAAAGGAGGCTTGTTTATATATTACGGTGATGCTTGCTAGGGGTAGATAAGGTATGCAAGGGGTTTTTCCACCGCTGCTTGGCTAGGGCTAATATTGCATGTGACGTTGATGAGAATCCTGACCCAGACCACAGATGGGGCATTATTCTACTGTATTCTACATTGTTTTTCAGTTGCATATTTTTTACAGAACATTCACTTTTTGCACTCAATTTCAGCTTATTTTAATATTTTACTATTTTATTTAATAGCAAATTGAGGAATTAAAATATTTTTTTTGCAAATGCATACATGTGGTGTGTCTTTATATTGTGTTCATCATGTAAAAAGGTCATTCTGGGGGAAAACCATAAGTGCCATTATTCATTGCAGTAACAGGTTTTTATGGTAGTGTTTTGAATTGATTTCACCATTGTGTAATGGCTATTTTGTAGTGTATGTGTATTTGATGGCTTTTGTGTGACGTCTGAAGGCAAAGTTTGGTTTAGATGTAAGATTACATGGTTTTGAGTGGAGAGTTTGGTTTTGATATAGAAGTTTGAAGTTCGTGATGATAAGTGCACAGTTATGGGTTTGTGTTTAGAGTTTTGGGAAATGGGACTTAATTTGAAGAAATGTGTCTTAGCAATAAAAGAAACGAATACTTGCTAGATGACATCATCAGCTATTTGCATACAATCTGCATATAAATTATATTGCATACAAGAGAAAACGCTGCAGTGGCAAAAAAAACCGAATGAAAAAAAGTCCATTGCAAAAATTATACATCACAATGATAAACTATTTATGTATTTAGAAGAACTTTATTCACTTTGGCATTTAAGGGAGGGAGGGAGACAAAAAGTAACACCAAAGTTAATGACAACAAAACTAGCCTTCATATAGTAGCTAAAGAAAGCATAGACATCAGTCAAGATGACAACAGTCTACTACGACTTTCAGCTAGTGCCATCAGGGGATGCCACAGCGGAGCATCCGTTTCCATCTTTTCCTGTCCTCTGCATCTTCCTCTGTCACACCAGCCACCTCACCACATCCATAAACCTCCTCTTTGGCCTTCCTCTTTTCCTCTGCCTTGGCAGCTCCATATTCAGCATCCTTCTTCCCATATACCCAGCATCTCTCCTCCGCACATGTCCAAACCCTCTCAATCTTGCCTCTCTTGCATTGTCTCCAAACCATCCAACCTGCGCTGTCCCTGTAACATACTCGTTCCTAATCCTGTCCTTCTTCATCACTCCCAATGAAAATCTTAGCATCTTCAACTCTGCCACCTCCAGCTCCGCCTCCTGTCTTTTCATCAGCACCACTGTCTCCAAACCATACAACATAGCTGGTCTCACTCTCACAAATCACTCCTGACAGTCTTCTCCACCTACTCCACCCTGCCTGCACTCTCTTCTTCACTTCTCTTCCGCACTCCCCGTTACTCTGAATAGTTGAACCCAAGTATTTAAAATCATATGCCTTCATCACCTCTGCTCCTTATATTCTCACCAGTGTCCTCCCTCTCGTTCATGCATACGTATTCTGTCTTGCTCCTACTGACTTTCATTCCTCTTCTCTCCAGTGCACACCTCCACCTCTCCAGGCTCACCTTAACCTGCACCCTACTCTCGCTACAGATCACAATGTCATCCACAAACATCATAGTCCACAGAGACTCCTGCCTGATCTCGTCCATCAACCTGTCCATCACCACTGCAAACAAGAAAGGGCTCAGAGCCAATCCTTGATGTAATCTCACCTCCACCTTGAACCCATCTGTCATTCCAACCGCACACCTCACCATTGTCACACTGCCCTCATACATTTCCTGCACCACTCCTACATACTTCTCTGCCACTCCCAACTTCCTAATACAAGACCACGCCTCCTCTCTTGGCACCCTGCCATATACTTTCTCTAAATACACAATGTAACTCCTTCTTACCTTCTCTAGAAGTCAAGATGACGACCGTATTAAAGGAAATTTTACCAATGGTTTTGTGTATGTGCAATCAGTACTGATGATGAGTCCTCACTGTGTACTATATTGACGGAGAAATTTGTGTTTTTCATGTTGTTCTGCTGAGTCTTTCCCACAATGCCTGCAACCTCACGATGATATGTGATATGATATGTATTACGATACAGAGGCCACGATATGATACAATATGTTCACAATACACATTGATTTTGAATAATGACCGAGTCCTACACAGAACTTACTACAATAGCTGTTCTTTATTATTCTGTATAACGGCGAAGGCAAAGAAGCCTTAAGCATCGCACAACTTAAAACACTTAAAATTCAGGCCCACAGGGCTCTTGAAACCAAAATGAAATATTTTGTTTCTAATCCAAGTCATTAATAAATGCAAATAGAGAATAGAGAATAGAACTTTGTCATTGTACAAGTACAATGAAATTTGACAGTGCAGTTCTTATCAGTGCAAAGATCAATATGAAAAGAATTAAAAACATAAAACACACACATTCATTTCTACATTCTATTGGACATAACATTAAAATATTTTTAATTTCATGTCCAGTAGAATGTAGACATAAAAATGAAATATTCTTTCAAATTTTAACTTAAAATGGCCTTTTCTGTTGTCTCTTATGCTTTTAGTTTTTTGATGAAACAATAATATTCTGGTTTCACTTAACTCTAAGTGCACTTCTATTTGCTGTAAGAATGTCCACCGTCTTTTATAGAAAATAATAATAAGATGATATTAAAATGTGTTTTAACAAACTTAAAAGTGGCTTTCTACTTGCAGCTAAGGCTCAACATCTTTACAGATTTTTAACAAACTTAAAAGTGGCCTTGTACTTGCAGCTAAGGCTTAACATCTTTACAGATTTTTGTGCAAAAACAACAGCTGATCAACATGCTCAGGTTTCAGAGCACTTCTGAGCTGTAGCTATGTCTCCAGCAGCGGAGAACACCCTCTCTGCAGCTACATTTGTACCTGGGGGAAGAGGATATTTCTAGCTAAGTTAAACAGTGAGGGGAAAGCAGCCTGGTGCTGCCTCCATCAACTGAGTGGATCCCCAGTAAGAGCAAATGGTTCTGCCTCTTTGTATTTCTTGATTTCATCCAGTGCTTGATCATGTAGTGACATACATAAGTCCTGTCTTTTGGGAAGAGAAAATGTCTCTCCAAATAAATCTGCTTGAGCACAGGTAGAGCCCTTCTCTTGCAGGGTGGAGAAGAACCAGTTTCAGCCTTTTCTTCTTCTGTTACACAGTTCTGGCTCTTCTGAAATCAGAACATAAGATTCTACTTATAACCAAGCCCACATAACATAAATGTTAAGTGCCATAAATACACAAGACAAGTCACAGTTGTATAGTTATGCCATTATGTTACACTACACAACCTGCTGTACCAAGGTCAAGTGAAAAGGTAGTTTTGTTTTACGGGTGAAAACACATGTCGTAAACTAAACATAAACACGTTTTCTAATTAGGGCTAATTTACCCTCACCTGAGAAATCCACACTGTCTCTTCTGCCACAGTAGTGTAGGTGTCCCGTCTTTTCTCTTCTTCCAAGAAGGGTAACGCTTTAAAGCATGGATCTAGTGTTGAGGCCATTCACAGAGAGGGTTTGTCACACACATATCTCTTCCCAAGATCCCCACATATGGCATTTTAATGCCCCTTGTAACTGCCGAGCCTGTTGCTTGGACATGAGTGCTGTGACACAACTGTGCATGCAGCAGTGCTATAACAGACAGCGTAGCGGTCTTTTCTTCTGACATTACTTGTGTTGCAACCTTTAGCGGTTTCAGGGCTTTAGCCATCTCTTCGGCACAGGCTAGGTCCGCTTCAGTTAAGGTCCACAACTTTTTGGCATTCTTCTGCATCTCAGTAGAGAGTAATGCTGCGCAAATTGCAGGCTGCTGCTATAAGAAGCCCTCCAACATATCACAGGATCTGTTCCATCTTGTAGCTACATCTGTCACAAGCTTGTACTCAGACAGATTAAGTAGCTTTTTTTTTCATTCAAGGCAAGGCTTGCAATTGTGCTTTTCCTAAAAAAAAGAAAAGAAAGAAAGAACAAACAAAACAAAAAAACCAGCGAATTCTTCCTAGTAGATGAGAAACAGAGGGAGCCTTGAGTGCACATTGAGCAGCCAAATTCAAACTGTGTGCAAAGCATTTCACATACACTACTAACTTCACCAGCTGTGCAGCGGTTGTCATATCGGCGGCATTATCTGTCAGCAACGCAGGGTCCTTGTCAAGAAGCCTCCATTCATCCACAGTGTCCAGTAGCAATTTTGCACTATTTGACCCAGCGTGGCTGTCAAACATAGCTCTGGTCTGCAGAACATGAGACCATTTCCCATTCTGACGAAATATGGTAGCATGTGACATTTACATATGACTGGATTGTTCCTGGGAAGCAAGGTAAGCAGTGCTTACCCAATGAAAAAAAAATGAAAAAAAACACTGAAATATTAAAATAAAAGTGTTAATAAAAACAGTTTGTTGTCTTCATTAAAAGAGTCGTCATATTTGGTTCCAGTGCAGCAGGAGTCATTAATTTTGTCTTAGCTTTTTGGTGCCACCCGCAGTTGTAAGCACCCTCTCTCTCTCTCTGCTTTCTCTAGCGTCTATTGCAACGCATTAGAAGAATGCGTTATCCACCACGGGCGTTGAACTTGTTCCCTCAGCCCACCACTAATATGCCCTGGTTTACAAACCAATCAGTAGCGCTTTCGTTATCAACGTCATCACGTCCACGCAACGGACCTGTACGCTAGCTCCTAGCTAACCACTGTCGACTAATTTTAACGTTACAGTGAAAATGGGCAGTGGTGCTGTAAACATCAGCGACCTTCGGGGGGTTTCGCAAATTGGGTTTCACGGGAAAAACTGAGTTACTTTCTAAAGGCCGCGTTGAAAGACCTTCACACTAAAAAGGGAAGGATCGTGAGGGGATTCCACCCAGCCTGGTACGAACCTAAGAAATGGCTATGTGGCTGTGCAGCGACTAGCCGCCTCTTTTGCTGCTCCTGTACGTTGTTTTCAACGGGTGATTATAGTACGTGGACTCAGGCGGGCTACGGGGACCTTAATTACCTGACAAACGCGCTCAGTAAACACGAGAGGACCGCAGTCCACATCAGAAGCCAAGTAGCACTGAAAACATTTGGCACCAGCCGTATCGATTTAGCTGTCGATGGGCAAACGAGATTATCAATCGATCTTCACAATCGAAAAGTTTGGGAGAATAGAGATATTCTAAACAAACTGCTTGATGCGATGCCACCTGTTATTTAGCCAAGCAAGAAATAGCATTTCGGGGCGATGAGGAAGGCAAGGACTGAACCGTGGCAACTACGTGGACCTCGTTCGTCTCATTGCAAAGTATGATGCGTGTGTGGCTCATTCAGCATGATTTGGTTGAAACCGTTCCCGAGGCAACAAAGTTGCTAAAATTAGTCTTAACTTTACCAGCAACAGCGGTATCTGTTGAGAGGTCATTTTCAACGATGAAGAGAGTGAAGACCCTCAGTCGAAATCACACCGGACAAGGACGCCTTTCATCGTTGGCCCTGATTTAAATTGAGGAGATACTTTCGAAACTCAAACCGTCGTGTATTGATTACGTCATTACGTCGCGCTTTGATGCGGAATGCGGAGGAAGAATAAATATGGAGTAAAGTAAAGTGATGTGAAACGTGGCTCTCTGTGTGCGTATGATTTAATTCGGTTCTACTTGGCATAATATGCACGTTAGAAGTGTAACACAAACAAGCGGGAGACTTTTACAGTAAAGTCATGGAAGTGTTCATTCGCAAGGAGAGACGGATGGATTTCGTGTTCAAGTAAAGTAAGATAACATATTTCTATAACTTTGTTATGGCTGCTGGTTCATACTGTTCGCTAGCCCGATAAGCTGATGGCGATCTGATTTAACTGCTGTGCTGCACTGAATACTTTACTGATTGAAGATGTCTAATTTACATTTGAATGTACGCTTTGTGCTATGAAGTGGCGATCTGAGTTGAGTGCTGTGCTGGACTGGTTATACTTTATTCAAGACCGCCTTCTTTACCCTTTTGAATGTAGGCCTATGCGTTGTGCATTGATGTTGGGAACGTTGTGTTTGGAGAGAGATTAGTTAGGCCAGAGCAGATTGTCTATCAACGGCTCTGAGTTAGACTAATTGTCGCGGTCCATCCCGGTTGTTCTGAATCAATCGATGAGCGAAGGGCGACGTGTGTGGCCCTTGATTTGAAACGTATGGCGGCTGGCAATTTTTTCTTTCTTTCTTTTTTTTTTTTTTTTTTTTGGTGATCTGATCATAAAGCCCGCCACTGTAACACCCTGCTTACTGTTTTATTGGCGGGTTCTAGGGCATACATTTATCTGAATGGCATTTCCTTGACACTGCACTCACCCATAACATTTGTGCTTGGCACAATGTGTAATTAAGTGTATTAACATATTTTATGCTTACGCAATCTCAAAGCTCGCGTCACGTGCCTGGATTGTTCTGACATCCAGGCATAACATGAAATGGCAACTCTGTTTGCAGAAGATATTGCATCGGTGACTTTTTGCTTCACATCTGCATACAACTGGGGAACTGCAGTTAAAACACTGCGGTTAATGAACCGATGAGTGGGGATTATATAAGCATGGCTCGCACTCATTAAGCAGTTGTCTGAAGCCTTGGTTATTAGCAATGCTGTACAGGTGCAAGTCTTTACATATAAAGCATAAAAGTACTTTTGTGATCTTCTGAGCCCATTGAGATGTTGAGGGACATTTTGAGTTGAAAGCTTAATTCACGGTAGGTTGAGACGGCGCACGTTGGCCCTGTGTAGTACTTGTTGCTAGCGGCTGATTAGCATGGTCACTTGTCATGTGAACATGGCGGTTGGTCGTTGCAGTATTTTACTTTATTTTTGCATAGCTTGCATATTGCATGACTCATGTCCAGCTCCCAACTTCCAAATTCCTGGTGTTTGCAAAAATCAAAAATGCTCCAATATCTTTGTTTTCAGGTTTGCCGGGTGTGGGTAGAGTTTTTCATCCATATTTGAATGCTTGTTTTGAATTGAGACATACACTGTGTCACGTGGCTTGGCCTTTGCTGCCACCAATTTGCTTTATTGTGCACTGCACCATAGGTGCTGTTTTTTTCCAAACTGTTATCACAGCATTTGCTACCATATCGATACAGTAGCATCTACATCGATGCGCACATCAGTATGTCACAATATATCACCATATCGATTTTTTTAGCACATTTCTACTACGAATACCAAAATGCATTGCATGTAAGCCTCTGTATTGTTGCTCATAAAATCCTCTGCGCTAGTGCTGTGGGACATCATTTCCACCATTGGAAACATAGTTGGCTGCAACCGAAATCGCATACTAACAAACTATTTAGTACACCAAAGTAGTATATGAGTGTTTTTAGTATGTCAGAAACCATAATATGCACCAATACTATGTGAAAATACAAGGATGTCATACTACATCTGGAAAAAATAGTGTGTAAACTGATGTTATATGCAGATGATATACTTTGCTTTGTATCAGACCCAACAACATCTATTCCAACGCTTCTTAACACCATTAACCAGTTCTCAAAGCCCTCTAGCTACAGAGTTAACTGGAGCAAGTCAGAGGCTCTACCTCTGACTGCATTCTGTCCAAAAACCCTTTTCCAAGCTGGATCCTTTCAATTGCCTCCAGGAGGCATCAGGTATTCTCTACCCCCCAAAAATGAGATTGTGGAAAAGAACTTTGATCCCCTACTGAGGAAAATATGTGATGTAAATAGATGGTCATCCTTATTTCTATCACTATAGGGCAAGGTGAATTTTCTCAAAGTGTACTGTTTTCCTACACTTACCTATCTCATTCAGTCGCTTCCTATCCATATCCATAGCCCTATGAAACACTTAAAGCGTTTTGACCACATATGCAACAAATTTCTCTGTAATGGGAAACATCCAACGATGTGTTTGGAAAAATTACAACTACCAGTGGACAAAGGGGGCTTGGGACTTCCCAAACAGCTATTTTATGCATTCAGTTTGAGACATATTGCACAGTGGTCCCTACCACCAGAGAGAGCTCCCCCGTGGTCATATATGGAATGGAATGTGTGCCTCCTTCTTGCCCCTCTGGCATGTTTGACCATCAGAACGTCACCTGATACGCAGTTCCACCCAATCCTCTCTCACCTACAGAGCATATGGAAAAAGTTATTTAAGATTCATAACCTAGACCCTCACCTCAACTCAGAATCAAAACTTTTGTTGAACCCGAAGCTGTGTGTTGGTAGAACCCCCTTTTATGGAAACTATGGCTAGATAATGGGATTCGGACACTTGGAGATTTGTTTGAAAACGATTTACTGAAATCCTTTGAGGAGTTAGTCCAGGAGTTTGGTCTCCCTAGATCCAGTATGTAGCATTACTTACAACTGAGGCATTTACTGTCTACATTTCTAGGTTCTCCAACAATACTCCTTCAGCAATCGGAATTGCTCTTCCACAACATTAAAATATTTGGAACGAGTCATGAGCCATAATGGTGGGTAGACAGACTTGAATGAGAGGATGGGAAAAAAAAGAAGCTCCTTCTTATCGGGAGTGGTTCATAGAACTGGGAAAGGTGGCCTTGTATTAACAACTCTTCTATAGGAAGGCTGACAGATGTGAAGATTATATTTTAAATGGGGAAAATATAATATTATGTAATATATATTATATTTCTAGTAATACATAATGTATTTTTATCTCATAACAAAATATTGTACTCCGCACTTTTTAAAATTTTATTTCTTTTAAGGGCCTTTGCTACTTTGCACAGTATTTTTTTAGAGTGGTGTTTTTTTGTCATCTCTGGCGGGCGGTAGCCTGGAGGGGGTTATGTGTTTGGTCGTCGTGTGTGTGTGTGGCCGTGGTCTTTCTCCTGGATCGCCACCTTGCCATGGTGGTGAAGCTTGTGTGTACCAATGATGCCGAGACCTATGCTGTTTGGAGCTTGGCTCCTGGTATGGTTACCCAAGGCAGATAGGTCGGAGGCGGGGGTACTAGACGAAGTGCGATCCAACAAAGACCTCAATGGCGGAACTGGCGGAAGATGTCTCTGGGTCACAACGCCAATGAAGGTGGATGAAGGCTGCAATATAGGGTGGTCCCCAATCGTCTTTGTTCTCCATGCCATTGGACTCTGCTCACCCCTTGCCAAGGACCGTGTGGTGGCTGCAGGCGCATCAGCCTCTCCATGTAAAAATAGATGTCATGCACAGGCATCCTCCTATTATGCGGCTCCAGGATCGGCCTCTTCGCCCACCTGAAGACCCAGAAGGACCTAGGAGGAGGACAGTCATTCTGTCCAGAGTCATACTGGCCCTGAGTGAACACTGATGATGATGGTGTCCACGGCTCATCTTGCAAACTACTGGACCTATCAGCCTAAAAAGCAATTGTGCACAGTTAAGAGTGTATAATGAAGAACCTCTCGTGGTTCCAAAAACGTTTGGTCTTGCTATCACCGCTCCCTCTCCTCATTCACTCTCTAGCTTGCTCGACCAATGCTGCTTTCTGCCACTGCCCAATCTGAGTCAACCATTCGCATGCACAACTCACCGCCATACGGAGGGGCCGTAGTCTCCACTGTTAAAACTCCGCTATAAAAATATAATTTCAAGAGTAGGATTAATCACAGTCACAGCTGGAAATCATCTTAGTAGCAACAATAAAACATTTCCCACGGCTGATAAATGTTCTCTTACAATTGCCATGCCATGCGCGACTCACATCTACAGTTGAGTAGATTAGCCTGTTATGTATAATGTATTTTGAAATGAGTCTTGAAAGTAAACGAGAATTTAATCGTGTTTCGCAAGCCAGCAAATCATTCACTGCTGATCTCATCACAGGAAAACTGGATGAACCAAAAATAATTCGCCTTATCCACCTCGCCACCACGCGGAAGTGCTGTAGCCTCCTTTTTCAAAACTGCTATAAAAAAAATACAATTTCAAGAGTAGAACTAATAACAGTCACAGCTGGAAATCATCTCAGTAGCAACAATAAAACATTTCCCATGGCTGATTTTTTTTGTAATTGAACACATTTCAAGAATTACAAAATATTAGAGAAATACATCAGTCAATTTAACACAGAGTTATGGTCGGTTTTAACATCTTGTTACGTAAGACAGTAACATCAAATATATTAAAAGAAGAAAAAAAGAAAAAAAATACTGACAACATCAGACAGTACGAGGAAGATGCAAACTTAAATATATTCATTCACTCATTATCCAAACCGCTTATCCTTATTCACGGTCGCGGGGATGCTGGAGCCTATCCCCGCAGTCATTGGGCGGCAGACAGGGAGACACCTTGGACAGGCCGCCAGACCATCACAGGTCAAGTCATCAAGGTCAAGTCAAGGTTGAGGAAAGTAATTAAATCATTGAGGATACAAGACTTATTTAACATGCAAACTTATTTTATTTTAAATGCCCAGCTTAAATGTATATTATGCAGTTTATATACTTTGACTAGAAAGTATATAAGTCAAAGAGATGTTGTTTTCAACACAAAACAACCGGATATTAGGGGTGGTCTGAAACACTTTAGCCTTACGTATGTGATATTTGCCAATAAGACAGATAAGCTTGATACCATTGTTAGAGGGTGCGAGGGTCTAAGGACAGGATGCTGTGTTGCTGTAAAGCCCCTTGAGGCAAATTTGTAATTTGTGATATTGGGCTATACAAATACATTGACTTGGCTTGACTGTGAGTCTGTATTACAGTTCAGAGACAAGACCATGTCTTTTACAATTGGTGTCAATCTGTTAAAGCTTAGGAAAATTGACAGAGCAACTTCAACCCAGAATTCTTGAAAGAGCATACTGGAAAAATATCTTCTTTAAATCTATGCAATTTTTTTTATTATTAATATTATTATGTTAATAACGATTAAATAATATATTTATTTATTTATTGTTACATAACAGATTATTAAATAGCAGATATTATCATATATTATAGGAATTGTCTGACAAGACTTCCTGATATGGCGATTATTACACATGGGATCTGATAGGTCTTTCCCATCAATTAAGAGCTTGGGAATTTCTCCACTCAAGGGGCCATACACTCACTAGCCACTTTATTAGGTACACCTTGCTAGTACACCATTACACCACCACCACCAGCCTGAACCGTTGATACAAGGCAGGATGGATCCATGCTTTCATGTTGTTGACGCCGAATTCTGACCCTACCATCCGAATGTCGCAGCAGAAATCGAGACTCATCAGACCAGGCAACGTTTTTCCAATATTCTATTGTCCAATTTTGGTGAGCCTGTGCGAATTGTAGCCTCAGTCTCCTGTTCTTAGCTGACAGGAGTGGCACCCGGTGTGGTCTTCTGCTGCTGTAGCCCATCTGCCTCAAGGTTCGACGTGTTGTGCGTTCAGAGATGCTCTTCTGCATACCTTGGTTGTAATGAGTAGTTAGTTGAGTTACTGTTGCCTTTCTATCAGCTCGAACCAGTCTGGCCATTCTCCTCTGACCTCTGGCATCAACAAGGCATTTTCGCCCACAGAACTGCCGCTCACTGGATATTTTCTCTTTTTCGGGCCATTCTCTGTAAACCCTAGAGATGGTTGCGCGTGAAAATCAGATCAGAGATCAGCAGTTTCTGAAATACTCAGACCAGCCCGTCTGGCACCAACAACCATGCCATGTTCAAAGTCACTTAAATCACCTTTCTTCCCCATTCTGATGCTCGGTTTAAACTGCAGCAGATCGTCTTGACCATGTCTACATGCCTAAATGCGTTGAGTTGCTGCCATGTGATTGGCTGATTAGAAATTTGCGTTAACGAGCAGTTGGACAGGTTTGTCTAATAAAGTGGCCAGTGAATGTATATTAATGCACTTTTGATGAGAAACAGTCACTTTGGTGATATACTTTTTCTAAAATTGTTATATTCTTTTCGAGAAATATTAATATCCTTAATCTGAACAAAATCTTCATATCCGTAGAGGTTGCCTCTTTCAGTGAGTACATCTAAAACAAAGACTTCACCCTTAGCCACCCATTCTTTTATATATCTGGTCTTGTTTCTAGTCAATACATGCTGATGTTCCATATTATGTGTGAATGTGGGAAAGATTATGCTTGAAAGCAATGATCCAAGCTTCAAGAGCTTGTTTGTGAAAATTTGAGTTTGAGGGGCAATTTATTACACTTACACTCACAAGATAACAGATATCTTAGGCCACCACACTTATCAAATAATAAATTGGGAATATAAAACCACTGACAATTATTTTTACATAAACATTCCTTAATCCAACTGACCATGAAAATCTGATTGATTGTTTGAAAGTATAATGCATTAAAGCCCCCTTCAGTGTTTTTCTTTTAACATACTGTTTTGTTTTTCCATATATGTAAAGTTAAATAGGAGAGAAGCAATGGCTGCACATGTCTCTGGATCAACATAAAGTGGGATGGCAGGGTATATATTCTTGAGGTACCGTCTGCCTTTGACAGCAGTACACGGCCCTATATGGTAAGGTCTCTTTGCAACCAACAGACTTTTTTTTGCTTTTTCTATCTTAGGTGAGACATTGGCAGATACTCTATCAGATGCTGACTTATTTATTAAGCTACCAAGATATCTTACTGATTTTTTTTTTCAACTATACCGCTTATTGATGTCTTATCAGAATTATGTACTGTTAAAATTTCCCACTTACTCTGATTAATAGTAAGTCCTGAGGCCTTAGAGAATTTCTTTAAAGCCTCCAATATGACCGGCACTTGATCTTCATTCTTTAAAAAGAGACAGGTGTAATCAGCCAGTTGTACAATGTACAGTGTATAGGTTAATAAGTTCGGCAGCAATTAAAAATAAAAACAGATATCAGACACCCCTATCTGATACCTCATTTAACATCAAAATGAGGTGAAGTACCATTAACTAAAGAGACACTGCTTTGATATTTTTATAGAGCGTGAACCATTTTTCAGAAATTTTCCCCAAAGCCAAAATGAAGTAAAGCTTCACTTATGAATAGGTGTTCCACTGTGCCGAAGGCTTTGTAAAAAAAAAAATATATATATATATATATATATATATATATATATATATAACTGCTTCTTCATAATCAAATAAATCTACAGTTAAATTAATGTTAATACTTATGTGTCTATCCTTCATAAACCCAGATTGAGTTGGTGATATAATTTCGTACAGACAGGGTTTCAGTCTTTTAGCATACAGTGAAGTGAACAATTTATAATCCAAGTTTAATAATGATATGGGACACCAATTATCTAAATATAAATTATCTTGGTGTGGCTTAGGGATTAGAACAATAAGGCCTTGTTTCATTGATTTGGTTAGGTTTCCGTTCTCAATAGATTCCTCAAAGATTCCCAAAATCATACCTTTAATGTCCTCCCAGAAAGTTTTGTAAAATTCAAATGGTAACCCATCAGGTGCAGGGCTTTTGTTGGAGGGGGCATTCTTGATAACAGCATCAAGTTCATCATCAGTTAAAGGACTTTCACAAAGTTCAATACTTTCTTGAGTTACTTTACGAATAAATGAGCAAGCTTTATCAAAGTAGGAGCTGCAAGATTGAGGGTCAAATTAAGTAATTAGAAATAAAAGTAGGGATTGTTTTCTCATCAGTAGTAAGAGTGTTATTGACATATAATGAAGAAATCTTTTTAGTTTCCCCACGTCTTTTTCCGAACTAAAAAAGTACGATGAGTTTTTTTTCCCTTTTAAATACCAGCCATTTTGACCTTGATCTGATAAATGCTCCTTTTGATTTTTCAATATAAAGCATATTCAGCTCCTCTTGTAAAGAATGCAATTTTATTGTATTTTCATCATTAGGAAGTGGTATATTTAAAATATAATTTATTTCCCTTAAAATGTTAGCATTTCTTGTCATTTTAGTTTTTGAATATTGTTTGCGAATTTGAAGGAAAGTTTCCTGCTTTCAAATTTAAACCACTCCCATTTGGAAGAGATATTCCTGCTAATGAAGCTATATATATATGTGTGTGTGTGTGTGTGTGTGTGTATGTATGTATATATATATATATATATATATATATATATTTAATGCCTAAACAGTAGGACTGTTGAAGGAAATAAAATTTAAGTTTCCAGTATCCTTGAAACTTAATCTTTGTTTACTGGATTTTGCATTGCATAGGACAAGATCAATTCCAGCATGGTCCGTTAGGGGAGCAGGAGAGATATTGCTTGAGCATAAGGAGGGTGCAAGAGAACAAGAGATAAGCCAAAGATCGATGTGAGATTTCTGAGATAAGTCAGCCTTGAACCATGTAAATGAATCAGGTGAGTTTACATATGGCAGCACGGTGGCGCAGTGGTTAGCGCAGTTGCCTCACAGCAAGAAGGTCCTGGGTTCGACCTCCGGGGTAGTCCATCTTTGGCGGTCGTCCCAGGGCGTCCTCTGTGTGGAGTTTGCATGTTCTCCCCGTGTCTGCGTGGGTTTCCTCCAGGAGCTCCAGTTTCCTCCCACAGTCCAAAGACATGTAAGTCAGGTGAATCAGCCATACTAAATTGTCCGTAGGTAAGAATGGGTGTGTGTATGTTGGCCCTGTGTGATGGCCTGGCAGCCTGTCCAGGGTGTCTCCCCACCTGCCGCCCAATGACTGCTGGGATAGGCTCCAGCATCCCCGCGACCCTGAGAGCAGGATAAGCGGTTCAGATAATGATGGGTGGATGGAGTTTGCATGTACAAATCTAAAAGCATCTAATAATGATAGATGACTACAAAAATCATTAATAGCTAAGTTTAAGTTACTTTTTCTGCCTCTTGGGGGGAGATCTGTCAACATACAAATCTGGGCCCTCATTGAAGTCACCGCCAGTAATGAGTGTGGATGAAGGAAATCTATTTTTAGAGTGAATATATTGGTAGACAATTCATGAAGGAGTACGTCATTTAACCATAAACCTTGGCTAAAATAATCAATGAATCACCAATTTGAATGACCGTTAAAATCCTCAATCAATCAACAACTCATACGCCTTTGTCACCTCTACTCCTTGCATCCTCACCATTCCACTGTCCTCTCTCTCATTCACGCACATGTGTTCCGTCTTGCTTTGACCCTTTCAAATACACATGTGAAAGGAGTAACAATAATCAATGACAATACATTTAGAAAGGTCTGAGGTACTTTTTTCGAGTTCACTTCTTCACCGATGGTCATGTTCTCTTTTTTATTGGCAAATTCTGGTTTTTCACTCTTGCTGTTCTGGTTTTCAACTTTGCAGTGTTGGCACCTCTGTGTTATATCATAAAAGCCATGACGGTTAAACACATTTGAAGTCTTTTAATAGGGCCTTGAAATTATGATTGCCTGATCTGTTATTTCATTTTAGACTTGGTTGCTTTGCGAGGGTCCGCCTAGGAAGCTGCACATCCTGACTGACAGGCAAACTGACAGGCAGACTAAAAGGCAAAACATTTTTATTAGGTAGATTTTTTTAGCTTGAGAGCTGTATGTTAAACCTTGTTTTTTTCATTTTCCATTCAGTCGACGTGGGCGCTGTGCAAGTCTGATAGTGGCAGGAAAAACACCCGGTCGCCAAGTTAGAGCACCAGAGAAGGGGAGAAACACAGTGACGATTCTAGCTTGTATGATACCCTGAGCAAACCCCCCTTCAACCCCCCCAACATAAAGTTATGTGTCTACCCCCGCCCACCCCTCCCCCCTGGCGAAAAAAAAGGCTTTTGCACTAAGTTTTTATACAGACTTTTGGAAAAACAGAAGTAAATATAGCCGCAAGCGGCGATTAACGGGGTCCAAGGAGTATTGCAGCTGCCTACCAACCAACATAATTTCACAGTCTAGTCAGTTGTAGCGCCCCCTATGGACGAAATTTCACAAAATGTGGTGTGCTTCCAAAGAATGTTGTGATGATTGTGCGTGACAAGTTTCGTCAAGTTTGGATAATCATATCACTAAATATAGGAAATAGAATCACTATGGGCCACACTTAAATTTTGATTGACATGTTACTTCGAAATGGAATGACATATCAAAATTCTTTCGACAACTTTTTATCAGCATTGTCAGGAAATGACGCGTACTAAATTTCATGCGAATCGGATGAACAGCCTCAAACTAGTTCATATTACTTTCACTTTCGGTTTTTTTTAAAATTTGGCAGGTGGAAATTGGCGGGAATGTGTGTGTTAGGTCCCTTTCACACTTGAAAGTCCAAACCAAGGTCTGAACCAGAGTCTGGTTCTGGTGCTTTCACATCTGTTATTTTATAGTCATTAGGTTCAGGACTTTTGCTTTCATACCAGCGGACCTTGACTTGAACTTTTGGCTCGTTGTTGCCGCCAGGTGCGCTCGTTGTTGCCAGGTGCGCTCGTTGTTGCTAGGTGTTACTGTTTGTGTTTGTTTTATCACTTCCTATGATTGATCCGAAAGTCCGAACCTTTGATTTCACATTAGACATTCATGAACCTTGGTCTGAACCGAGACTACCTCCTGAGCTTGGACCAAAGACCGAGTCTTTGATCCCTGTACCCTGGTCCAAGAGGTTTCACACCTTGCAATCTGGTTCGGACTTTTCTGGAAAGTCTGAAAGTCCGGACTAAACAACATAAGTGTGAAAGGGCCCTTAGATTCGGGAGCTTCCAAGGAATTAGAGGAAAAAAATAATTCATGTCAAAAATCCCATACAGAGCACGAGATATGACCCAAAACTTAAATGTGCTTATTGTAGCGCCCCCTAGAGGTTTGTCGAGGTAATCTCTCTTCTGTAAGATCGTTGACAGATCTGGAACCTACCTATGAAGTTTGGTGTCTGTGCAATGTATAGTTTTTCTGCCCAGACACTTCTAGGGAAGAATTTTGCAGAAACAACAACAATAATAATCCTTAGATACGCAATAGGGTTCCAGCAGCTATCACTGCTTGGACCCCTAAATTGTCATACTATATAAATAGAAATAAAAAAACAGAATCGAATTATTATATTATTACCCTATTACTTGCAAAAACACGCAAACAAAACTAAATTGCACAAATCCTATATCACATAAATACACAAATAGGATAGCACGATTATAAAGAGGAAGACCTGATTATTACACTATTCAGGAACACTTTGTCATTTCATTTCCCCCAGCCCACAGCAGTGCAACACAAAGACAAAAACACATCCAGAACCTACAAGAACTACAAGAACAAACATATTCAAACTAACACATATATCCAAACTGAACCTGGGTAACCCCTGAATTTAGAAACCAGTTGTCTAACACTGATGTCTTTGCAAGCCTGGGCGATTTCTCGTTGCAAGAGTTAGACAATAGATGTTAGAAGAAGAAAGAAGAAAGCCGCTTTATTTTGTCATTGTACAGGTTACAACCCATCCTGTTGTATAGGAGCAGTGGGCAGCTGCAGCGCCCAGGGACCAACTCCAATTCTTCCATTGCCTAGGGGCACAGGCAGGAGAATTAACCCTAACATGCCTGTCTTTGAAGGTGGGAGGAAACCGGAGCGCCCAGAGGAAACACATGCAGACACAGGGAGAACATGCAAACTCCACACAGAAAGGACCAGGGACGGTCTGGGGTTCGAACCCGGAACCTTCTTGCTGTGAGGCAACAGTGTTATACACTGGTTCACTGTGCTGCCTAAGGGGGAAGGAATTACAAATAGCCATAAGGCTTTACTTCTGACTGTCAGACAATCTTGAGAGCTAAAAAAAAATTCTATGGTTGTATAAGGACAAATTTGTAACAGAGATGGGGAGCTGGGGACTCGAGTTTGTGACTTGGACTCGAGTCGCACGTAAGTCACACCCAGCGACTTGAGACTTGACTTGAAACTCATCCTCAAAAGACTTGAGACTCGACTCGGACTCAAGATTTGGGACTCGTGAATAATCTGTATTTATTTATTTATTTTGGAGCAAGGAAATGTCTGACGAGCTGAATGTCACTCCCTCCCTTATTATCATAACCAATCACAACCAATAACCTCACAACTATATTTAACCTCTCATGGTCCCAATCCATAGTCCCGGCATGTTTTAAGACCACCTCTATCATTCCTGTCACCAAGAAATCAACATCCACATATCTGAATGACTACCGGCCCATATCACTAACCCCCATTGCCATGAAGTGCTTTGAGGGACTGGTTCTGGCTCACATCAAAAACAATTTACAGTAGATTAGAAGCTGTCATTAGTTGGAGACCCAGTGTAATTATACAATACGGTTGTCCTCTAAACTGTTATTGAAAAATAGGTTAGTTATTATTGCATGCCTAATAATATGAGCAATATTTTCCAGTTACCCTGTAAAATCAATTTTTAGCCACCTTCTATATTCAGGAAAAAAAAAAAGATTGATATAGTCTGCAGCATTGGCTTAGAACCAGTTCTTCTCTCAGAACCCTGTGGCTCCAAATGGATTTCGCTACATCATCCAGATCTTAGTACTACGATTAGTAACCTAATTAGTTTTCCGTGTTGTTCATCTGCAGGTTTACTGAATTCATTAAAGCAAGAAAAAAAGAGTGCCAGCGCAAAGGGAAAGCAGCATTGATTCTTTCTTGATTCAGACAAAAGGTGTGCAAGTATACAATCAGGGCCATCCCAGACAGGAGGCCATTACTGAATCCATAATACAGTACCTCATCATTTGATGCAACCTGCCTCTGTCTTTGCCTAGCTTCAAGAATTGCATGTCAGTGGTAGAGGAGAGATACTACCCAGTAAGTCAAATCACCATAACCAGACATCTAAGTGAGCTAGCAATAGACAAAGAGTCCAAGATAAAATGCAAACTAGAAAATACAGACACCGTGTCTGTGACTGGCTATTTGGACTGACAGGAGCATGTGTGGCTTTTTAGGGATAACAGCCCACTTCATGGAAATGCAGAAAAACAGCCCAAGACTGCAGACTCTTAAATTGCGAACGATTCACAGGGTCACACACTGGAGAAAGAGTAAGTGAGAAATTCGAGGAGATATGTGACAACTTTAATATGAATCACAAATTAGATTACATTATCTGTGATAATGCCTCAAACATGAAGAAAGCCTTCACAGTTTGTTTCCTTTTGGCTACAACTGAGAGTGAAGATGGTGAAGATGACCTGGAAAACAGCAACTTATGGGAGGAAATAAGTGAGGATTACCAGGATGATGTAGCAACAGTGGCTACATTGCTTTGCACATTCATTGCAGCTTGTTATGTGAGATGGACTGAAGGAGACAACAATTCTCAACAATGCAATGGCAAAAGTGACAAAATTCTGCAGTTTACTTCATTCTACTTGTGGGCTGAAGGAAGCATTTGAGGCAGAGTATAGAGCCAATCGCATCATCCCCTCTGCTGTATCAACATGATGGGAGTACAACTTTCCGTCTTGTGGAGGCAATCACTGACCTGGATCCCCAAAGCCTAAATACTCTTCTGGAAGCCTAAGATCATAAAGGCCTGCGCTTATCAGTCCAGAGAATTGTGTCAGCTGCAGGAGCTTGAGGAAATTTTGGCCCCATTTCTTTAAGCAACAGACCTCACACAAGGGGAGAAAGTGGTGACTCTCAGTGCGGCTCTCCCTTACGTACTCTCACTCAACAGCCACCTCATCAGTATGCTGAATACAATTCGTCACCTGGTCGGTTTAGTGAAAGCACTGCAGAAGTCCTTCCAACACCGTTTTCAGGGGATCTTTGCAAATGTCAGAATGGATGACTCAACTCGCAGTAGATCTTCCATTTGGAGATATGGTCTACATGATGTCTGCACTACTAGACCCATCATTGTACCTCTTTTGGCTAGAGCAAGATGTCCTTGAAGTCAAGAGTGAGGTGAAGGAGATGATAATAGGTGGGTATAAATGCACACTATTTCCAAACACATTATTGTCACATTATGCATCACTAACATCGATAAAATCTTATTTAGGCTTACTTATCATTGATTCATTAACTTACACACACACACAGTGGTGATGGTTGTGTGTGTGTGTGTGTGTGTGTGTGTGTGTGTGTGTGTGTGTGTGTGTGTGTGTGTGTGTGTGTGTGTGGTGTATATCAACGTCATAATAATATTGTAACTAACCATTATTTTACCATGCTTTTTGTGGAACTTTTTCAGACCTTGTGTTGGCTGAGGTTCAGAAAGTCACCATACCCTGAGAGCAGTAGTGGGGAAGATGATCAGGAGGAGCCACCACCTGCTAAAACTCCATGCCTTTTCTCTGGCTACTGGAAGAAAAGCAACAAGAAGAATGTAGACCATGGCTCATCTGTCAAGGCTGAGCTCATTCGCTACATCCAGGTGTCCTCTGATGAAGAAGAAGTGGACTGCCTGGATTTCTGGAAAAGGTATGCAAAGGTCTTCCCAAGGCTCTATCTTGTGGCTATGCGAGTGCTCGCTGTTCCTGCCACCAGTGGAGAGGGTATTTAGTGATGGAGGCCTTGTAATGTGCCCTCACCGAGCCAGGCTTAGTGCAACGACACTGTCAAACTTGATCTTTTTGAAATGTAACCATGTTTTGTGGCCCATACCCAGTGTATTAAGAGAAGGTCAACAAGTTTGATCTTATTGCAGGCTTTATCGTTGTAATTGATTTATTTTATTTTATTAGTATTTATTATTTTTAAATATATTTTTTAGCAAATTATCTCTAATCAGTTTTTGTTGCACCATGGTTGGGCTCAGTTCACTTTCAATTCAGAATTTTGCTTCAAAATGTAAACACTGAAAAATGTTAAGCATGAGAGGTTGTGCTATCCAGCCAATAAGTAAATTACTGATAATTGATGCTCCTTGATAATTGGTGCTCAACACAGATGAACAACATCATGTATTCCGTGTGTGCAGAACAAAAAATAACAAAAATGTTGCAAAATACAATTATTAACTTTAAAGCAAAGCTCTCATTGTATGTTTTTTTTTCATACGGCATTGCAATAGCCTGTTTAAAGGGATCATATACCAAACAAACTAATTAATGCTGATACTGTATGCTAATAGGCAAAGGAGTGATAATAATGCAGTAATGCTTTGAATTCCTTAGATATAGCAATGCAGTGTTCTAAGCAGACAGGATGGCATGCAGCAGTTGATAGAACACTCATTACAACCATGAGAGACTTGAGACTTGACTTGGGCTTGTGACCAGAGACTTGAGACTTGACTTGGACATGCAAAAAAATGATGTGAGCATCTCTGTATGTACGAACAATTGAATGAGGCCGATGGTGCTTTCCTAACTTAAGATAGCAAAATTGTATTACACATCTATCCTGACTTCACAAACTCTTAAATAAACTCTCCTAACTTTAGGATAACCATTAAGCTGTCCTAACTTTGACTTTTCCACCAAGTAGTGTTAGCTAACTCGTTTAATCTGTATGGCCAGTGCTCGAAGTGGGCAGGTACTCATCAGTATGCAGTACCGGCCCCTTTACATTTTAATCTTTGGTGTACTGTGACTTTTTCTTGAGCACTGGCACTTCTCGCAAGCTACCGGTACTCTTCTCTGCCCTCTCCATATCAGGTTCTCTGGGCAATTCATAATGGCCCCAAATAAACTGCTTTACCCAGGGGACACTCACTGGTGATGCTGACCTGTTCTCGTTATCGCCTGCCTGCTTTTATTTGGCGGCAGCTAGTTTAAGTAATGTTACATTAATCTTACAATAATAGCCTGAAGGACAACTGGAGATATGCAGAGGTGCTTAGTTTGTGTGACACACCAAAAGTAGAGAAGAGAAAGTATCTGATTTCTCCGGGAATTCAAGGAACTAAGGGCATCCCGGCCTGATGACTTCACTGGATCACACACTAAAGCTAGCGTACATAGTCAAATATTTGTTATGCTAATAAGTGAAATGGTTGCGCCCTTGTAAATTTATGTTGTAAATATCAGGAATATCTCTTAGTATCTTTTATTCACTGTAGAAATCCAGAATGTAATAATGATTTGCTGATACCAGCCGATATATAATATATAATATAATATATAATTATATATGGTATATGATATATAATAAAATATATCCATCCATCCATTATCTGAACCACTTATCCTGCTCTCAGGGTCCACGGGGATGCTTGAGCATATCCCAGCAGTCTTTGGACAGCAGCTGGGGAGACACCCTGGACGGGCTGCCAGGCCATCACCGGGCCTGAGCTTATACACACACACACACACACACACACACACACACACACACATATATATATATATATATATATGTATGTATAAGCTCAGGCGCTGTGATGACTTGGTTGCCTGTCCATGGTGTCTCCCCGCCTGTCGCCAAATGACTGCTGGGATAGGCTCCAGCATCCCCGTGACCCTGAGAGCAGGATAAGCGGTTTGGATAATGGATGGATGGATGGATGATACCAGCCGATGCACACACCAACATGTGAGTATGGCGCCTCTGTAACGACCCTCACTTGTGCAGGTGTTCGTGATAGAGATTCAGACCAGGGGTTCCTAACAGTGGCTTTTATTGCCTGCATTCACAAATAAAACAACAATCCATGAGATTTCTGCTGCAACGCGACTGCATACGAGTCTCCAGCGGAGATGGTCTAGCTCTCTCGTGCATGAGCTAGCAAACAATGTTTCTCCTGGCTAACCTCATGCGTTGCATAGCATACTAAACTTACATGGAAATCAAAATGCACAACTCATTAATCTTCGTGTAAACAAAAGTACAAAACAAACCAAACAAAAGGACAGACAGCACTGGCATAGCACAATGAGTGATCGTATAGTTTTAACATAGACATTCTTGACTCTTGCAATATTCATAACCAAGTTCTTACACATTTACATTATACATAAACCACGTACCTGCATTCACAAATAAAACAACAATCCATGAGATTTCTACTGCAACGCGACTGCATACAAGTCTAAAACAGCATAAAAACCAAAATAAGAACAATGCTCTCCATAACGCACAGTGCAGCGTGGTTGCCGCCAAAATTATACTTTAACTCGGTTAAAACACTTAAAAATCACTTTCTATCGTTACTTTTCGAGAGCATTAGTTAGTACAACTTATATACATTTATATCCAACCCATAGTTTGCGAAGAAAAACATGTTCATTTATTAAAATATCAAATTATTCGCGGAGCGCTCCCAAAGCCTGCTTACCTCCAGCGGAAATGGTCTAGCTCTAAGGTATGGATAGTGCAAATGCCCAAAATGTGTCAAAATGAGAATAAATAGACAAACAGTCGCGCAGCCTCATATTTAACCTTAGTGAATGCCGTACAACATCTGGGGTTTACACAAACCATCAAAAAGCATTGGATTACAATAACATGTTAAAATACAAATTTTGGGAGAATTCACTTTATCTGAGTGAGGTCATTTTCAACTCTGTTACACCCACCCCCACTGAATTCTGGACAAAATTATACACATGTTCGCAAACTATACCTATGATTCATCTGGTGTCATGGGACTACACACAAGAAGACCGACTCTAGAAGTATCCTTTAGGGATGCGGTGGACAGAGAGCGACGTCAAAAACTCTCCAACCAACCACTGGTTATAGAATGCCTACACATTCTACACTTGCCTAAAAACTGTCAATACACATAGAAGTAGGTTTAAGTGTTCACCTAGTACCGTACTTCTAAGGACATTAGAAAGATCTGCAAAAAAAGAAAAAAAACAAAGAGACTTATGCCCTAAGAGCTTGAACTACAGCGCTGCATACAGTCTGAACATTCTGCCGCAGTCGTCTAGTGACATCTTCTCCAGCCATAGTGTAAAGGAGCCTGTTAACTGGTCGAACGACACGACCCAGACGTGTAGTGCGGTGTGGTGCAGACTCAGGCAGTTCAGTGAGTGCAACAGTATGTGCAGCGTCACTTACAGAGTCAGAAGTAACTGTAGACAAAACTGTGTGATGGCCACTAACAGTCGAGGTGTCAGCCCCAATCAACAGTGTCATCAGTGAGTGAGGCGTGAGAGAGTTCAGAGTGTGAGTCTGGGACCTTGTCAGTCAGCATGTCGTTAGTAAAGTCAGTAGAAGGCTCCCTAGCATCTCCTTCAGGAGACTGTTGACTTGGGGTGTTATTCAGGTGACTGACCCATTCTCTGGTTCTCTCCTCAGACGCAGGCAGGATATCTGAGTAATGTTTAGGTTCAGGGACGCTCACAAGACTGTGCACATCATCAACTCCACATTGAGTCTCATCCTGCTGAACGGACACTTGAGTCTGAGTGTGCTCTGACGTAGCTTGACCCGAGGCCATGGAATGGACAGAGACGGAAGACTGGACGGAGGACATTGAGAGACCAGACTGAGAAGACTGTGGCACATCTTGAATAGGAAGAAAATTCACCAGCATAAGTAGATTACGATGGACAGTCCGCTCACGCCCTGTGACAGTGTCCTGTATCTTATATGTGTGCGTTTGGGGATTCAGCTCAGTCACAGTGTAAACAATAGGCTCCCATCGGTCAGCAACTTTTCTCTTTCCTCTCTCTTTCTTATTAGCCACAAGCACTCAGTCTCCAATTTCAATTGTCGGTCCTTTCGCTTTCCTGTTATACAGTCTTACCTGTCTGTTCTGTTCCTTTGTCACATGCTCTTGAGCAATTAGCATGGCTTCCTTAAGGTCCTCAGACAGCTTCGTGACATATCTGCCAAAGTCGGTCACATCAGGGTCAGTCAAGATGTTTCCAAACAGGATATCTACTGGAAGACGGGGCACCCTTCCAAACATCAGGTAAAATGGTGCATATCCTGTTGTCTCATGGGCAGTGCAATTGTACACGAATGTGAGAGTTTGTAAACGTCTGGGCCAGTCTTGCTTTGATTCTGAGGGAAGAGCTCTGATCATATCGCCCAGCGTTCGATTAAAACGTTCGACGCTGCCATTTCCCATCGGGTGGTATGGAGTAGTATGGGACTTTCGCACACCAGATAACTGTAGAAGTTCAGCGATCAACTCGCTTTCAAAGCTTGGACCCTGGTCACTGTGGATCCTCTCAGGGAATCCATAGATGCAGAAATACTTCTCCCAGAGGACTTTCGCTACTTGTTTAGCTGATTGATCCCTGCAGGCAAAGGCGTGAGCCAGTCTGGTAAAATGGTCGGTCATTACTAAAACATCCACAGATTTGTTGTGCGAATCTTCAGCTGACCAGAAATCAATGCATACAAGTTGCAGTGGTCTGGAAGTGACAATACTTTCAAGAGGAGCTCTTCCTACAGGCTCGGCCATTTTGCTACCTATACAACGCTGACAATGACGAACGTATTCTTTCACATCTCTGTCCATGTGCAGCCAAACAAATCTCTGTCTGGCAATGCTCAGGGTTCTTGACTGACCTTGATGACCTGCACTGTCATGCACTCCTTTCAAGACTTTAGTCTTCAGACAATCAGGAACAACAAACTGATGGCATCTTGTCTTCGAAATTTGATCACGTGACACTCTATACAAGACGTCATCACTCAGAACAAACTTTTCCCAGTGTTTCAGCAGCCTCAGGACTTGACTCGACTCCTGTGCTCTTTCCCGTCTGGATGGTCTCCGAGACCTCTCCACAAAAAAACGAATGCGAGACAACGTACTATCTCTAGATTGTGCATCACGGAGATCTCCAGCAGTAAAGGCAGGCAGGCTGGGCAAACCGTCAGGAATGAGCTGGGGTAGGTGATGCACAAGGGCTGTCGCACGCGTCTTTGCTCCAGAGGCCCATTCAGTGTGTGACTGGATAACAGCAGAGACTTCCTGTGTGGATAAAGACTGAGCTGACATAGGAAGGGACTGGGTATTTGTGGCTACAAGACGTGTTTGCTTCTCTGCCATTACAGACTGGTTGGTTGACTCTCTGAAGGTCTGTTGAATAGCTGTGTCAGACAAAACAGCAGCTTCTCTGGTGAGGTCATGAAGTGGTTCACTGACCAGTCTGCGACCGACACTTTTGCAAAAAGGGACACGGCTGAGAGCGTCAGCAACAATATTTCTTGGGCCTGGCACATATTTGATGTCAAAATTGTAACTGGCTAATTTTGACACCCATCGCTGCTCACAACAGTCAAGTTTAGGTTTAGTCATAATATGAGTCAATGGATTATTGTCAGTCCACACAGTAAAGTCGTGGCCTTTCAACCAGTGGCTAAACTTGTCACAAACTGACCACTTCAGTGCAAGAAACTCTAATCGATGGGCTGGATAGTTCTTCTGTAACCGAGTTAAGGACTTGCTAGCAAATGCAATTGGTCTAGCCACTGAGTCACCTTCACGCACTTGAGATAAAACGGCCCCAAGGCCATCCAACAAGGCGTCTGTAGACAGCAAAAACGGTTGACTAAAGTCTGGGTGGGCCAAAACAACAGAATCTATGAGGGCCTGTTTGAGTTCAGCAAATGCCCTATCATGGTCAGTAGTCCAGTTGGTTGATTTTAGTTTGCGGCTCACTACAGCACACCTAGGTTTTCGGCCTTTCCTCTGTTTCTGACCAGCCAGCAGTGAGAACAGGGGCTTCGCAAGGGCTGAGTATCCTGGGATGAAGCACTGATAAAAATTTAGCATGCCAAGAAAAGATCGCACACGTTTCTCAGATGGTGTCACTCCATCCGCTTCCATCAAGTCAGTCACAGTCATACTGCTTATGCTCTCAACTTTGCCTGGGTCAGTCGAAACTCCATGCTCGTCAACAATATGGCCAAGGAATTTGACAGACTTCCTCAAAAAGTAGCATTTCTTAGGTGCCAATTTCAAGTTGTGGGCACGGAGTCTTTTGAACACCATTTCAAGACATGCAAGGGCAGAACTTTCATCAGGAGCAAAAATCAAAATATCATCTAAATAGCAAAACAGACTTAGATCATTTTGATCACCAAAAATGGAAGTCATCATTCTCATGAAACTCCCTGGACTGTTACAGAGCCCCTGTGGCAGCCTGTTGTATTCGTAAAGCCCCATAGGTGTAGTGAACGCTGAATACTTCCTGTCATCCTCATGTAAGGGCATGTTATAAAATCCTGAAGTCCAGTCCATTGTGCTGAATACTGAATTGCCACCAAGTGCTGCCAAGCAATCGGCCTGATGTGGCAGAGGGTGAGCGTCCTTCAAAGTCCTCTTGTTCAGCCACCTGAAGTCAGTACACACACGCAAATCACCATTCTTCTTCCAGATAAGGACTAATGGTGAGGCATACTCGCTTGTTGACTTTCGAATGATCTCTTTTTCTTCCATTTCACTTAAGACCTGACGTAGTTTTTGATACTGGCTCAGTGGCACACGTCTGAAAGGAAGTCTGAATGGCTTTTGGTCAATCAAGTGGATTCTGTGGACAAACTCTTCTGCTTTGCCGCAGTCAAGGTGGTTGCGTGAGAAGACATCCTGGTAGTGAACAATAAGTTTGGACAACTTGTCTTTACAGTCCGATGACGCATCACACAGGCTGATGTCCAGCTCACTCAGGCCAATGGACTCTAGATTCTCCCCAGCACATCTTGCATCAGGACAGACAGGAGTAGCAGGCACGGTGGAAGCGCTCTGATGACCACTGACTAGGTCTAAATCTTCCAAAGCGACACAGGGCACCAAGTCAGCAAGCTTAGCGTTACGTCTCAAAAACAACGGCTTTTCAGAGACATTCATCACTTTCAAGGGAACCCATCCATCTGCCCACAGAGGTGTGACAACTCTGGCGACCATCAGTCCTTTGGGTGCAGACCGTGCTGACGTAGACTGTCATCACCGCACTACCAGGAGACACGTGAGTTTTGGCAGCTTTCCCCACAGAAGGTATTCACAGCCGGGTTGAAGGCAAGTGGCCGAGTTGCAACGTACTGTGCCTATCTTGTCAGGCATTTCACCAGCGCCCCATCTATGCAAGCCAGCTAGCATGGAGAAAAAATGTTCGGTTTCAGTGTCGGTAGAGGACGGTGCAGAAACTGCTGTCCAGTACGTACTACACTTCTTTGACTCACACAGTATGTGTTTGATCACATTGGTTCCGATAATTAGGTCATCATGTTGTCCTTCAACTACAATCGTCGGCACAATCATTTTGCAGTCATTAACTTCCATGTTAATGTAAAAGGCTGACTTCAGGTGCACTCGTCGACCACCGACACCAATGAGAGTCACATCGGTGGAGAATCTCTCTGCTTCACACACTGCCCCAACAGGGACCAGGTTACGCATAGCAGTATCACTGACTGTACATGCCATTGAGCCACTATCTAGCATACCCCCAAGAGTCACTTTGCCGCCCACCTTCACTGGTACGTAAAATAAGCTGTCACTGCCACCCACAGTCTGAGTGTTTTGATACACAATGTTTTTTGACTGGAATTGAGAAAAATTGACAAAATTAAAAGTTGAATCAAAAATATCGGTTTCTAGCGAGTGGGAGGATTCTTTATGACCTGTATTGCCTCCCTCTGAATACAGGTCAGCTAGTTTCCCGAAGCTGGGCTGAGTTGGGGAGGGGCATTGTTTGGACAGTGCTGCCTTGAGTGACCAGGGGCCAGACACTTGAAACAGAGATGGTCAGATTTGCAGTGAAACAAGGTGGAGTGATTAACATCTCCACAAACTCTACATGGCGGTGCGCTGAAAGGGCTGGGGCGTTTCTGACTACGCTCAGGATTGCGCGGCTCCACCCTGGCCAAGACTCTCTCAAGCATGCTCATCATGCGGCCAAAGACTCCATCATCAGGCTGCTGAGCATTCTGTGGCGGCGGGACGTGCTGTGGGCGCTGGACATGCAGTGGCGGCTGGACATGCTGTGGCGGCGGGATGCGCTGTGGTCGCTGGACGTTCTGCTGGACACATGAAGAGTCTGAGGATGAGCTGGGAGTCTGAAATAAAGACGTGGCATGAGAACATGGTGGACAAGTTGACTGGGGGTCCATCCGATGAGAATCGGAGTGAGCGCAGGTGTTTGAATCATTGTCGAACACAGCTGCAGGGTGACTTTTCAGCTGTGGGACACTGTAAGATGTTGCAGACGCACCCCATTCCCTTTGATATTCATCTATCCTGAGCTGGATGTCTTTAGAGGTCCACTCACTGACAGGCTTGCATTTCAAAATTGAGGAAAGCTGCGGATTAGGGCAGTGCTTCGCAAACATTTGTGCCACCTCTCCACTTATGTTCTCCATTCTCCTACCCTGACGGTGCAGTCCCTCATCAGCTGTGTCTGCTGCTTTGTTTAGTCTGATCCAGTAGTCGACTGGATTTTGTTTTGGATTGGGCAGTGTGGTGTAAAAATCTTGCAATGGAAGTGATGATGAAGACTGACTGAAATATCGCTTTAGAATGTCATACATGAGATCTGGGTTCTGCTTCACATCAAGTGTGTCATCACTCCTCAGAGCTACTTTGACCACGTCTCTTGCCTTTCCTAAAAGCCTTCCTTGTATCTCATCCGCCTGTTCAGCTGTTGTGTAAGACTGTTTCCTAAGGTGAGCTTTTGTCATGGCTATCCATTCCTGAACAGAGTACTTGTCAGAACTATTTCCCCTAAAAGTCACAGGTTCACGTTCAGTCTTGACATGAACTACTACTGGCGTTGTGTTTTGTTGTGTAGGGCCTGAAGTCAGAACAGTCGCTGGTTTGTCAGTCAAAGGTGTATCATGTGTATTAGTACGATCAGTAAGTCCAGAAGAGAAAAGTCTAGCTGCAATGAAGTTACCTATTTGCTCTCCCAGTTGGCCTACCATATCAGTCAGACGTTGCATGGCAATGCTATCATTCACCGGAGTAGAAGTCTGTGCATCCACCCTTAAAAACTGTTCACTAGGAGACCAGCCCGGGCTCACACTATGCCCCCTGTCCCAAACATCACTAACATGTTCTTGAAGGCCACCTGCACTCTCAATTCCATACCCACTAGACAATGTGTTAGCATTCAGACCATTAAAATGAGCACCCCTGCCCCTATTCACAGAGAAGCCTTTAAACCCATTGACCTGACTGTTATTTCCCTCAGCCATGATACCTTTAGAAACATAAAATTAGAAAAAGAAATAATAATAAAACTAGAAATGACAAATGCAGAAAATTGCTGTCACTCCACCTGAAAAATACTGAACACTAAACTGTAGTGTGATGTGAGAAAAATATTTCTAAATATAGCAATATAGTACACTGAAATTAAAGAGAAATGGCTAGACAATGTACAGTGTAGTTACGCTTCCTCGTATTAAAACTACCATGGATATATCTTAAATGCAGTGTTAGAGTGTCCCCTAGCGGTCATATACGGAATCACCAGAAAAATCACGCTGCACATTCCAGGAAGACAGCGCAGCGCAGCACCTTCGGCGATCTGCTTGCGGAGCTGATCCAATTGATCCAGAAGAAGTCACAGCACCAGTGTAACGACCCTCACTTGTGCAGGTGTTCGTGATAGAGATTCAGACCAGGGGTTCCTAACAGTGGCTTTTATTGCCTGCATTCACAAATAAAACAACAATCCATGAGATTTCTGCTGCAACGCGACTGCATACAAGTCTCCAGCGGAGATGGTCTAGCTCTCTCGTGCATGAGCTACCAAACAATGTTTCTCCTGGCTAACCTCATGCGTTGCATAGCATACTAAACTTACATGGAAATCAAAATGCACAACTCATTAATCTTCGTGTAAACAAAAGTACAAAACAAACCAAACAAAAGGACAGACAGCACTGGCATAGCGCACTGAGTGATCGTATAGTTTTAACATAGAAATTCTTGACTCTCGCAATATTCATAACCAAGTTCTTACACATTTACATTATACATAAACCACGTACCTGCATTCACAAATAAAACAACAATCCATGAGATTTCTACTGCAACGCAACTGCATACAAGTCTAAAACAGCATAAAAACCAAAATAAGAACAATGCTCTCCATAACGCACAGTGCAGCGTGGTTGCCGCCAAAATTATACTTTAACTCGGTTAAAACACTTACAAATCACTTTCTATCGTTACTTTTCGAGAGCATTAGTTAGTACAACTTATATACATTCATATCCAACCCATAGTTTGCAAAGAAAAACATGTTCATTTATTAAAATATCAAATTATTCGCAGAGTGCTCCCAAAGCCTGCTTACCTCCAGCGGAAATGGTCTAGCTCTAAGGTACGGATAGCGCAAATGCCCAAAATGTGTCAAAGTGAGAATAAATAGACAAACAGTCGCGCAGCCTCATATTTAACCTTAGTGAATGCCGTACAACATCTGGGGTTTACACAAACCATCATAAAGCATTGGATTACAATAACATGTTAAAATACAAATTTTGGGAGAATTCACTTTATCTGAGTGAGGTCATTTTCAACTCTGTTACACCTCCGTAGCCAAATGATTACAGGACATACCACATAGCCACACGGTCATAACATCACTGGTTCAAATCCAGCCGTTGAGCTTTGTTGCATGTCATACCCCTCTTTCTCTCTCCCTCATTTTCTGTCTACTTCTCCACTGCCATTGTCTAATACAAATGTAAAAATAATCCAAAAAAAAAAACAACTTGTGAATAAGGGGTGTACTGGCACTTACTTTTTTCCCACTTCAAGCACTGCTTATGACTGCTGTTTTATTGCTTTTACACAACCAACAGGTGGAACTTATTCACTGAGAGACTTATGGCAGACCATAATGATGTGTTGTGGTTTGATGACAAAAAACTTGTTAGTAGACACAGGCTGCCCCGGGCCATGGTCCTGCATTTATTCGAGCAACTATGACCAGCTTTGTAGAGGCCAACCCGACAACATGGGGCTCTCCCGGTTGTGGTACAACTGACAAATGTGCTTCATTTTTTTTGCAAAAGGAGATTCAAAGTGAGGTGGCTGACATAGCAAACATATCTCAGCCTACTGTCATGCAATTTAACCGAGGTGGCAACAAAAGTGCTCGTCATTTTTTTTCCAAATGAGTAAGAGTAAAAATAAAAAACAGTACTGTTTTTTATTTTTACTCTTACTTATTTGGTCTTACTCATGTTGCTTTGTCTGGTTTTTATTTCTTTGTAAAGCACTTTGTAAAATTGTGTTAGAAAAGTGCTATATAACTAAAGTTATTATTATTATTATTATCATCATCATTATCATTATTATTTATGCACAAATTCACTCTTCTCAGGATTTATAATTAAGGCATATTGTGAATTGGGCCACAATGGTCTCATTTTTAAAAATTGGGTCCCTGGAAAAAGGGGAAACACTGGATTAGAGTATTAGAATCTCTGTTAGACTGCGGTTTTACCGTCCACAAACTGACATCATGGTATGTCACTTGGAGTATTGTGCTAACCTAACATGCTAGGCATTTCTTCTTTTTTTCATCCATTTTCTTATTTCTTGCCAAATATTACATTTTTATCAGCAACAGTCAGTGCTGTGGATCAGTTTCTCTGCCCATAGTCTGGAGTGCAGTCCTTTAAATGAGATTGACCCATATAAATAGTGTGGGACTGGACTCATGGCCGTCCACTTTCAGTAGACAGGACTGTCTTTAGCATGGGGGCAAAGGTGAAGTAAAGACCAGGATATCTTACATGCTTCACCATCACTTTGTCACCAAATGTATAAGGGTCAATACGATCAATCTCCTAAAGACCCCAAAGAAAATCGACGATGGTCAGCCTCCCAGCTGGAAATGATAATGTCAGTTCATGCCAGCGCGGTTTCGTCTAAACCAAGTAACAAGATCTTCAAATGTGAAATATTTAAAATTACTTATATCTTCAAAACAAGCTGGATATCTTTTAAAAAAAAACAAAAAAAAACAGCTAAGATTGTCACACCCATTGTCACACATATATGATTGTCACACACATTGTTAAACTTTTCATCATTTGTGTCAAGAGATTTTTATGAACTTCAAAATTAAATGATCAAATTACTATGGCTAAAATGGACATTTATCACTTTCTATACACACAGTGAATGCTCTTTTGACCCTGTGACCCCGGCCAAGCACAGTGTCACTGGAGGAATGTGCCATACCGACCCCTCTTAGTCGCTCTCATTGACAGACACACATGTGATTTGAGTCACATGTTAGTTAAGTCGACTGGGATCTGAGTCCACTGGGGTTTGGTATCCTAACTGGCAGCAAAAGGGAGCCAGGGACAAATGTGCAGAGGTGCGTAGATATAGGAAAAACCTGCAAGCCAGACTCAGCCATGTTTACATTGACAATAAGCATCAAAAAAGCAATTAATACATTCCTCGATGCCCCTCCAGCATAGTCCAAAAAAAAAAAAATGCTTCAGCATAAACCACTCAAAATCCAAGATATGAGCCCTGAAAAGAATATTCTGATTCAGTCGTTACTAAAACTGAACTGCCCCAATCAACCAAATGTAAAGCACTCTCAGTACAGCACCAATATTAGAATAAACCAAAGTGTGTACGTAATGGAAGTAATCATATCTTGAATAGACATAAAAAGAAACTATAACTAAATAAAGAAACTTTATGAAGAATCTAAAACTAAAGTTTAATTTGCTAGTCTTAAACAGAGAGTTTAAGAATTTGAATTGGCTAAATATATTTTTACTATCAGAGGTAGGAGCAGAAACAGATCCTTGTGTTGTGCAGGCTAATTGACCACTAATTAACTAACGAGTACAGGAGATTTCAAAAGCCATGGCAAGCTAGAAAAAGCAGCGTACGCATGTAGTTGCTGTATGACAGGTGAGGTTGAGAAGGACATTCCTATGAAATGTGAAAAGCGGCAAAAAATTGGAAAGCAATACTCTGGAAAGTTTAAAAGAGTTTTCATGATTTACTGAACTGGACTGTGAATGCTTCTGGGTGAACAAAACAGTGTGTATCAAGCTGCAATAATAAATGACAGGTGGGTGCATGTGTGTGCGTGTGTGTGTGTGTGCACATCTTGACAGTCATACATGGACAAAAGTACATTTTTTTGTATTCTAAGACAAATCTTTTCTTTTTCATCAACTGAGCGGAAAGGGAGGGAGCAGTGTAGGGGGGGAAAAGAGAAAGAGGGACAGAGAGCTGGAGAGAGATAGAGGGAGAGAGATGAGAGAGAGAGGAAAGGGGGAAAGAGAGAGAGAGGGACAGAGAGAGCTGGAGAGAGAAGGAGAGAAAGGGATAGAAAGAGAGAGGGAGAGCGAGATGAGAGAGAGAGGAAAGAGGGAAAGAGAGAGCAAGAGGGACAGAGAGCTGGAGATAGAGAACGAGAGAAAGAGAGAGAAGGGGAAAGAGAGGGGAAGAGAGAGGGAGGGAAAGCAAGTGTCTGACAGTTAGATGGAGAGAAAAGCGGAGAAAGGGGCGGCGTAGTGATGCTTAAAAGCAAGGCAAGTCAAGGCCGAATGAGAGCGGCTAAGCAGCTGGTGAAACAGGGAGGCCAAGTTAGCAACAGATCACTGCTAATGACGTGTCTGTGAGAGGTTTCACGGCAGGCAGGAAACCAGGCAATAAAAGCTACTTCAGGTAGGACCTTGCTCTGAGATCCCTACCATGGGTTTAAATCAAACCCCCAGCTAATGGAGTGATAAGACCTGGAACGTCTTCCAAATCTCTCTTGTGGATTTGTTAGGGCCTTGATGTTGGAAAATCCCCCATGGTGTTGAGAGATTTACCCCTGTTCTTAATAGATTTGACTCCCAATATATAACGCTCCAGACCTGCATTCTAAGATGGGTTTTTTTGTTTTGTTGATAGGACAGTTCTTTATACATACAACCATAAACACATATGTAGGACTGCGGGCTTCAGGCCATGCAGCTGAGAACAATTCCACTTCTGCCTGCAATTAACTGCACAGTGACTTGATCGTAGACGTTCTTCACTGACAGTGGCTGCACAGTTGTACAGTAGGGAGGACAGTCAAGAGTTAACCCAGAACAGGCGGCACATGAAAGACGAGGAGGAAAATAACCCATTGTGTTTTGTTTGTCTACAGGGCTGTTGAAGCACGTGCTGACTGAAAGAGGATAGAAAAGGTGATTGCCTCAGGTGTAGGGGAGGTCCGTCTCCACTCGACGGCTTTATGAAAATGATTAGACCGCCATTAAAAACAGGAAACATTACTCAGAGGCCTCATAAAAGCTCGCTCGGAGAAAACAAAGGGATCAGACGGCTGCGGTGGGAGCTCTAAGTAATGAAACATGGTCGTAGCGCCATTCAGAGTGGTGAAACGTTGTTGAGAGCCTTATGACAACTCAAAGTGTGAGAAAAATGAACAGGTTCCTTTTCCCACAGCTTAGAAAGTGTTGATTACCATCCAAAGTATACGGAGAGAAAATGCCAAAGGTGAAAGAAAAAACGTTATAGACGCAAGCGGATGCCCCGGTGGACTTTTAGATGCAATGCAAACAGTCTGTGAAGTATCACTTGTTCTGTGCACTCTGAGCCCGAATGGGCTCACCTTGTGCGCAGGCCTGCTATATGCTTTCCACTTGGCACGGGGAGCGCTGTCTCTAAAATCTTTGCATAATGTGAGTTTACAAGCTGGTTTTGTCTGCTCTGCTGATTTCTGTGCGGCAGTGAGGGTGATGAGGACTTGGCTGAGGACAGTGCTGTCAGAGCCTCGCTGAAAGGCGCTCTGGATGATTGCAGCAGACCGCACTTAGCAGAAACTCACTCAACTCAATTAAAACACACACAAACACACACACACATGCACACACACATGCATACACACACTACACATGCATGTACATACACATGTATACACACATTAAGTATGCACATACATGCATACACACACTATGCATGCACACACATGCATACACACACTATACGTATAGTATATCATCAGACTCAGTACTGCCAGAATTGTACATTTAAAGTATGATAGCACACACACACACGTGCCCATGTGTGTATGTGTGCACATGATATCACCTCCAACATGTATCCACGTGCATGTGTGTGTGCGTGTTTGTGTGCCTACAGTTAAATGCACAACTGTGCACACGCACACACAAACACATTCGTTCTCAGATAAAAGCATCTGGTCCTTGTTGTCGCTGTTAAGTCTGCTGTTTCAGCCCTAAATCTAATCATTCTTTTCCATTCTTTATTCGGTGGTTTCTGACGTGACTGGTTTTATCATCTCATTTCTTTTTCTTGTATCTCAATCTTCTATTCAACTCCAAATCTATTTAAGCCTTTATAGAACCAAGGTCCTATAAGACTTGGTGTTGTGTTCCCCTAAAACATCCAAGTTTTTCATGGAACAGCAGAAAAAAAAAATATATAAAAAAAGTGCATTCTCTGAATCCTGTGAAACAGAGACTATTGCGTGCATGTTCAAACAAACACAGTAGTTTTTTTTTTTTAACAGATTTCAAGGGCAACTGATTTTCACAGGCTTGAGCTTAAATACAACTGGATAGACCTTCAGTTCAAGAGGGGGGGGGAAATCAAGGTTTCAGTTCCATGGGTTATCTAAGACGAGAGCGATATTGTGGTTTGTTTTATGGCTTGTAAGAGGGGAAACACACAGTGTCCTGGATTGCACATTACAGACGGCGCTGATCATAGCTTGGCCCTCGTCTCTGGTAAATATACACTGGGGCAAGCACTTAACAACATACAACACACAGCAGAAGATACAAAAGAACATATGTGGACACGGTGTGCATGCACATGCAAACACACAAACGCTTGTATTGTACGGCACACACACACACACACACACACACACACACACACACACACACACACACACACACACTCTTTTCATCACCTACAATATGAAACAGACATGTCTTTACAACCAGAGACAGATGAAGAGGATTTCTCTGACGTGATACATTGGTCTGTCTCTTCCTCCCTCATTGTCTTTCTCCATGTCTTCACTCTTTTTCTCCGCCTATTTATCTCTCTCCAGCTGTTTCGCTCTCGCTCTCTCCCTTTTATCTGTCGGTTTTTCTCTTTGTCTCAATCTCCCCCTCCGTTTCTCCCTCAGTCTTATTGCCTGTGTGACCTTTCATTCTGTTACCTTTGCATTCTGTCCTGTCTGCCTGTCCCATCTGTCTGTCTGAGACCTTGGCTGCCTGGTTTTCCATGGAGAGCTCGAGAGGCAGGCCGTAGGGGAGAGGAACTTCCTGTGTGTGCATGTATGCCAGATCATACACAAGGCGGCCAGGTGGACTGAAGAGCACTGTTACAGATGGTGTGTGTGTGTGTGTGTGTGTGTTCATGGAGGGGTATCCTGTGTTTCATCTAATCTGGCATCAGTTCTCCATATGAATTCCTGGTGCATGCAAAATACTTGGGGAATTGGAACAAGGTAAGGAAAGAAGAGAGGAAAGAGGGAAAGAGAGAGATGGGGGGAAACAGGCATTGCTGAAGAAAGAGGAATAAAAGAAAAATGGAGAACAAGAAGAGGAGAAGAAAGAAGGGAATAAAGACAGACAGAGGGAGGAATAGGTGCAGGTGAAAAGAGGAATGAAAGGAGCGAAAGCGAAGGAAAGAAAAGAGGAAAAGAAAATGAGACAGAAGGATGAATAGTTGGGGTTGAAGAGAGGAAGCGATTAGGAACACAGGGGAGAATGAATTGAGGTGAGGGGGGAAAGGGGAAGAGAGAGAGAGAAAGGAACGAATAAAGGTCAGGGAAGGACAGACAAAAAAAGAGTGGGAGCAAGATGGACCGAGAGCGAGAAAAGTTCAATTCTGCCCATTGAACAGAGTGAACGGAGGTGCTGTTCTGGTGCTGAAGCTTTTCCGTTATTGGCACCTAAGTTAGGATTCAACCCCATCCACTCATCTACGCGGGATGGCAATTACGGCGGAGACTACCCAGCAACCAGTAAAAAGCCAGGGACCTCACCAATTCAGTTTCCCTTCGTCTTTGTTCTTTTTATAGAGCTACGTGTGCTTTTCCAGGACCCCCCCACTGAGGTGAATGCACAGCCAAGCCAACCTGTCAGGACACAGCTTTATTTTATTTGGATCAAAAAAACACCTCTCCTTCCAACCTTCGCCCACCCCCCTTCCTTTATTCCTTCCTCTATCTCCCGCACTCTGCTCGCTGTACATTTCTATATATACACTAGATAGATAGATAGATAGATAGATAGATAGATAGATAGATGGATGGATGGATGGAGCTAAAACTAATGCAGTGAATTTAGTAGGATACAAATAAAAGAGAAGAATTGAGAGAGAGAGAGCTCTCTATGCTGCAGAGTGCTGTTAATGAGTGTGCACAAGGACGACATGTTTTACATTAATCTTCATCACAGCATAAAACTTCTTCAACAGCAAAGACAGTCTCCCTGTTCTTCATCCTAAACACATACACACACACACACACACACGATGGCACTGACCCTCAGATACAAGGCATGGTAGTACTTAGGTCCAAGCTGCAGTTCAGGGAGTTGGTCAGCTAGTCAGTCAGCCAGTCAATCAATCAGGATTTCATAGATTCAGACAGTCAGTTGTTCAATCAGTAGGCCAGCTTGGTGGCCAGTGAGTTAACCAGCCAGTCAGTCAGTTTTTTTAGTCAGTCGGCTAACCAGCCAGTCAGTTCATCTGTAAGACTACTTACTGCCTGTGAGGGGAGTTGTCATTCACCTTGTAGGTCCCAGCCTCTTTGTCATCAAGCTCAGTGTGTTTTCACAACTTTAGCTGCTACTGTGCAACTCCACATACCCTGCTCTCCCAGAGGAACCACGAGGCTCCGGACTGCCCCCTTCTTCTACATTCAGGGGAACCCCTGTCCCAGGAGGGGGAATACGGTACAGTTTGAGCAGGAGCACAAAGTCTGTGGATAGGATCTGGAAAAACTGAGAAAAATACAACACCCTATGGAAAATTGCATGAGTTGTAATTTTACACAGCATTCATAATGAACATATCTAAGCAATATTTGATGATGACGATGAAGGCTGTGTGATCAACTGTTGAAGAAACACGTGATTCATTCACTTAGTTGGAGATTTTATTTCAAATCACTTGCTGTCAGCACAACAGTAAAATAGGCCTCAAACCCTTCACAACTACTATGAACAACCAATAGTAAAAAATCAGAGTCATAAACCCAAAGCATTTAAATGCACAAACAATTATTATGTCCTTTGTGTGGCATTGCCAGATAAAGACGGTGGTGAAATAAAAACAGGTAGCACAGACACCCCTGTAATCCTTGAATTATCAGATATGGTTTTATACATATATAAACAGGAATTAAAAGCCAGATTTAATTGTATAAAAAGTAAATGGAAATAGATAGAATTAGATTTGAGGTGAAAAGTAAGCATTTGGCATCCGGGTGGTGTGGCGGTCTATTGCGTTGCCTACCAACATGGAGATCCCCGGTTTGAATCCCAATGTTACCTCCGGCTTGGTCGGGCGTCCCTACAGACACAATTGGCCATGTCTGCGGGTGGGAAGCCGGATGTGGGTATGCGTCCTGGTTGCTGCGCTGGTGCCTTCTCTAGTCGGTCGGGGCGCCTGTACAAGGGGGAGGGGGAACTGAGGAGAATAATGTGATCCTCCCACGTGCTATGGCCCCCTGGCGAAACCCCTCACTGTCAGGTGAAAAGAAGCAGCTGACGACTCCACATGTATCGCAGGAAGCATGTGGTAGTCTACAGCTCTCCCCGGATCGGCAGACGGGGTGGCGCAGCAACCGGGATAACTCAGAAATGTGGGGTAGTTGGCCATGTACAGTTGGGGAGATAAAAGAGGAAGAAATCCAAAAAAGAAAATAAGTAAGCATTTGCCAAAAAGCTAGATCAGACAGAAAATCCAGCTGACCTCCACTGATCTCTGACGCCCTCACTGTCATGGCACTCCTCCTGGCTCTAACCCTGACGATGGATACTGTACTGTAAACACGTCTATCTTTCATCATACAACACTCTGAATAATTGAATGCGATTATAAATTGAATCTGAACTGACCTCAACCCAGACATGAGGCTACTAGACAGACGTCTGGCTTGTGTCACTGGAGCGAAACAGAGAGGGTGAGTCCAACTGAAAAGAAAGACGCCGTAGAGTCAAGACAGAATCCAGGCCTGGAGCTCAGTCAGTTTCAGTAATGAACACTTAAAATGCTGCTCGTAGACACACGAGGTGGGGGGCGGGGGGGGGGGGTTGGACTTGTTATTTCTGAGAGGATTAGGGACTGTCAGAAAGTATTTGAAGATGACTTACAAGCATTTTGCCCTCCTACAAGATGGTAGCATGTCCCTCGTAAGCACCAGCAACAGGCCGATGTCTGAAGTTTAACACTAACTTATTCAAATTAATGTTAATATTTCTTGGATTGGCAGAGTTAGGTTTATATGTAAAGGGCATTTGTGCGTGTTTCAGCGTTTTTGGCTGTGTGTGTTTGGGTGTGTATGCACTGGTAGGTAGGGATGAAGTTCATATCAGTTCAGAGTAACCTGTGGCCTTTTTTCAGATGGCAAGAAACGTAAACACCGAATCTGAAAAGCAAAACTGTCTGAAGGCTGCCAGCATAATGATCATATCAGGGAGCCAAGCAGAGAGACATTTTTGAGATGCAAATTCAACAACCATTGTTTTTGTGACTCAGCCCTGAGGTATTTCTGGAGGCAAAGTTATGAAACATGGAGGGCAAGCTCTCTGTTCTCTTCACCCTGTCACCCTGCTCTCACATACTACATCCCAGGTCAGCATCTATACCGAACCATACACTCTGCTCTGCAATGTTATGGGCAAATATGTGTGTGCCTGTGTGAGTGTGTTTGTGCCTGTGTGTGTGTCAGACAAAGAGAAGAAGCAAGCAAGAGAGAGAAAAATAAAGAGTCAAGGAGAAGGAGTAGGGTGGGAGAGACAGAGTCAAAGGGAGGGCAAGAGAGACTGAGGATAAGTGAGATGGGGAGAATGTGAAGGGACTGTCTCATCACTGGGACTTGGCTTCCCCTCGGAGCATGCAGCCTCACCATCTGTCCACACACGACTGCATGATAAAGAATCATGAGCATGCACAGACGATGAAACCGGCTCTTAAACCCATTTTTACTTGGCCTTCTATCTCTCTTTCACCCCTCCATCACTGTTACAATATTGTATTTTCCTCCAACACTGTCACTGGGGTTATATAAAATTTCTCTGGGGGATTCCAGCCGTGTATAATGCTGCCTGTTCCAGATACGGATTTAGCAACTCTACATCTACCAGGCAGATGGGCCAACTCTTCTGCAACTTGCTAGGTTTCTGTGAAAAGATGCAGGCAGTCATTAGCAGATGATAAATGTTGCATTACCTTCCATGATAACGTTTAAAACAGAACCTAAAAAAAAAAAATCCAATATAGCCCAAAAGATAGTCATTTAATCATCTGTTGCTTCCATTTGCTACCACAGCGGCTCTGTGACAGTGCTATAGGATATGGTGATGTGCCCAAACTTAATAAAAATAGCGTGCTGTTTTTGTGCATGAGAGCAATCAACCGTGAAGAGTATGAAAACCAGAGCAACATGCCAAATCAGAAAAAAAGGATGGTTTATTGGTTTATCGAGCCTATGAAATCCATCAGAGCTGGCCTCCCCACAAACTGAGTGTTTTGGGAGGGCAGAGAGGCAGTAAGTGAACTCCGATCATCCCAAACCTACTTTTGTTGCCAGCTGAGAGAATCCACTGTTTGAGTCAACTCTCAAACAAACGGATACATAAGCACAATCAGACACACACAAACACATACACACAGACATGAAAGCATGCCCATATGCATGTAGACACACACACACACAAATCACCGCCACCACATGCACATAAACACATGCACGAAAATCACTCAGAATCCTATAAATGTTTGGCTTGGCACTATTCAAATATGACCTCCAAAGCAGACAAAGAGAGAAAGACACAGAGAGACAGAGTGAGAAAAAGAGTGAAAGGGGGGGGGCGAGGAGAACAATAGAAATTGGGTTGATTTACCATCATTGTCGAGAAAACGACTATCAAACTGGGACAGAGACCTGTGGCTAGTTGGCTGGCTCTTTGTTTTGATGGCGAGGGCTGCGTGGGTTCTGACCGACACCGCAAACCCTTCTGTGGTGGTTCCCCCATGAGAAGCACAGACATTAGATTTTCATTTCAAGGAATTCAGCTGATGCACTTAGCCAGGATAACTCTAAAGGCATGTCACAGTACAGGAAGCCTTGATTCAAAGTTTTCAAGTTTGAGGGTCCACAGCCTCTGTGTCCAAGATAAAAGATGGGAAAAGTGAGGAGTTAATTGCTGAAATTCCATCTATCCATTTTCAGAGGGAAAATCCCTTTCTGAAATGCTTCAATATTTTGGTTGACCCTGTTTTTACTTGTGTTTTGCCAGCCAGAGACTCATGTTGCAGAATTTGCTTTGAAAAATATAATAACTTGTTTTTACTGTTGTGTTACAGAAATCACCCATATATATATATTTAGCTATCTGTTTTTAAATTGTAAATGCATCACTTTGGACCAAAACTGTGTAAATATTACTCATTTCTTAGAATATTTGTGTATGAGAAAGAAGTTTTGGGTAAAGATATGGGAAAAATAAGAGCTGGGAGTGATGGGAAAACCAAAAGCATGCCAGGATTCTGCAGAGCTCTGGGTAAGGTGCTAAGGTTAGCCGGTTGGTCTGAGCAGAGGCATTTGCAAGCAAAACTGTCACTAAAACTAGCTTTAGCAGCCTGACGCTATCCACACGCTAAACCAGACCTGGGTCAAATACTTATATGTAATTGCTTTGTTTGTTATACCTTACTCAGATGAAGGAGGTTACTACCTCGGGACAATTCAGATAGTGTCGGGTAAGTTGTCAGTCACATCCGCGTATTGTGCGGTACACCAAACTGACATGCAAATTCTTTTCGTAAAAGGCCCCCTAATTGGGGTTAAAGCAAAAAGGTAAAACGTATTTACAAAGGCTATTTTGATGCGGTCTAAATAAACTCAGGTTCATGTACAACAAGCCTGAGAAAAGTGGAGAGGACTAAGCACCACTTCCACCACAACTCCATCTTCTCCACCCGCCTCCACTGACACGTTTTTTTGTCGAATCGGGAATCGAACGAGACAAAGAGACTCTTCCTACGCTAATCTTGATGGAGAACAGATCAGTTCCTCTAGCCTCAAACCAGACCTGGAGCCTCATCATTTATAAAAGGATCATCTTACGCCGTGACCAAGCCTAAGACAAAGTTGGAATTCACTCCAAAGTCATCCAGATGACAAAATCAATTTTCTATGATAAATAAAAAAAATCCCTAGTCATTTTCAATTATATAGGTATGAATGCTACAAAAAAGTCATTTATCATTTCATACCTGTTTTTTTTGTTAAACGCTTTTGATGTCTGATGGAAACTAAGAACAAGTTGCAGAACAGTTTTATGAATTTTGGCCCCTGGAGACTGAGACTCTGAAATAAGTGCTGGTGTGGTATGCACACACACAGAGAAATAAGACACCTATTTATTCAAGAAAATACTTTTCACCCCCCTCACACTTCTTTAATCACATCCCTTGTTTCCAATTTTTTTCTTCTTGTCTACTCAAAATTTCTCAACTGAAGTGCATGAAAAACCTTTTCAATAGTTCATCATAGCATTGATATGTTTTGTTTTCCAAGTATTTTTCTGTCTTACAAAATCGTTCAAGGGTTGCAGGAAAAATTGTTGGGTCTGTTGAAAGAGCCCCTTTGCGCCTGCACTTCATTTCACACAACTGGCTGTGTTTGAAAAGAGAAAATTAGAGGATAATTCCTTTTTCTTTTTTTTCTTTTTTTTTACAACCTGTGTCTTATTTTCATAGTTATTGCCTTCATGCATATCAGTTATGATTTAACTTTATTCACCGGCTTCACTTTGGAGATTTTGGACACAGGACGAGGCATAATGTTACAGCAGTGTCTTACAAGGCATCGGAAAACAAGCCTTAAACCTGTCTTTTCAACAAAACAAAAAAAAGGAATTTTGTGCCTCTGTTAGACTGTCTATATGATTTCCTATTATCTACAGTTTCCCAGTATCTATGACTTCCCAGTTGCACTGTACAGGTAGTTATTCTAAGGTTACTACTGCTTACTCCAAGTAATACAATAGTTCAGGCAAGCTGAACCAGGCAGTAGCTCGGCAATGTAATGGACTATTGTTGCCCATGGGTCATTGTTGATAATGTTGGACATCCCAGATAATGACTTTTTAACTTGCACTTTCATTTTCACTTCCAAATAACTGGGTTGAATTGGACTTGTTGAAACATTTCTTGCACTCATGTCCTGTTGCTCTGTAAGATACTGTTGTAAAGCCGAGTCCAGCAGTGGTCCCATGTCTAAGATCTCCAAAGTGAAGTCAATGAGTCAAACAATACCATAACCAATATACATGATGGCAAAAACTATGAAAGTAAGACAAAATTGTGATTTAAAAATACAATTATGGAGGTTTGAGGAGTAAGCTACTTGCCTAGCTTGTTGAGGACATCGCAACAGAATCCAAACAAATTGACCAGGACTCAACAAGTGCCTAAAGATATTACCAGCAAGTCAATAGACTACCAAGTCAACCGACTTTCTTGGCCTACCGGCTACACAATAAATCCTGAAGATTGGGATTTTTGTTTGAGTTAATGACACCAAGGGTTATATCTACCTGTTAGTGACAAATCCAAATCCCGGAGATTCATTCAAAATGAAACTGAGTTGCCAGTGCTTTCGGGTCACCACCCTCCTCACTCCTTAACAATGAAACATGGGTGAACCTGAGTGGGGTTTAGGCTGTTGATGTTGCAGCGGCAGCAGTGGTGAAACGATATAGGAAGACCCCTAGTGTAGCAACTGCATATGGGCGGCACAGAACAACATTTTATAATCATTACGTTAGTAGGTATCTTTAAAACGTATTGGATATTCGTGGATAAGCTACTGTCTTAATTCACTAGTGAAAGAATGTTTCAAAAAGGACATTTGTGTGGATGTAAATCTGCAGGATTCTAGCTTTAATCTACTGTTACTGTAAGTGACTCAGCTCATATCCCCAACATCATTCAAATGCAAATATAAAATCTCAAATAAGCACAGGGTCAGTGATTTTGAGTTTAAGACGTTCTACTGCCTGTAAAAAGGGGGGGGTAAGCTGTTTGTAGTCCAAGACCTAGCCTGGGAACCAGACGAATCTGTGAGCTCATGTTTTACATTTGCTCTGGCATATACATCTGGCCACCCTCCTGTTCAGACAGAGTTCCAGCCGACCTGGCCCGAGTCGGGCCAATCACAACCATTTATCCAATATGGGGCAGGTTTGATGCGCAGCCTTGTTTTTTTTCCGATCCGCATTCCGAGAACTCTGCCTCTGATTGGCTAGTACTCGTTGCCCCCATTGATTAGGTTGGTTAGGGTTAGGGTGGGGTTAGGGATAGGGTTAGCAAATCAGAGATAGAGTTGGGGCGGGTTTTCCCGGAATCCAGGTGGAAAAAATAATAACGCTGACTTATAGAGGAGCGCCGTTGGCTGGCTGGTGGAATGGTCTGTTGAATCCACTATCGCGATAGTATTAAACGAACTGGACGGTAAAATTTCTCTAGAAGAATAACAAACAACTGCACTTAAAGCTTTTGTTGATAAGAAAGATGTGTTTGCCATACTTTTGACAAGATTTGGAAAAAGTTTAAGAGCTACATCACACATTTTGTTACTCTGATTAGTTGTAGGTCTATCCAATTGGAAATCGAAAATGAAATGAGAGGAGCCAGACTAATTAGCATTTGCAAATTAATCTAGTTCCCATGCTACCCAAGACCAAAAATGTGAGACCATTCAAGTTCAAGTTATCTTTTCCTGTCTTTTTTAAAGGTTTTTGGAAATTTGGTGGCAGAATGGCTTATTGGTTAGAGAGACACTACATGGAGGTGGCATCGATAAAGTCCCATAAGCCTAATGTAGAAAACAATGCCGTGTATTGTCAGAAAGCAAACGTAGACAGCAAAGATAGCTGGATATGTGCACAAAATTTCATTCAGACTTGCAGTGTGAGAGATGTATTGTTATCACATTTGTTAACTTGTGTTCTACCTATAATTATAACCCTCCCCCTCCAGAGCCATCCATCCATCCATTATCCAAACCGCTTATCCTGCTCTCAGGGTCACGGGGATGCTGGAGCCTATCCCAGCAGTCATTGGGCAGCAGGCGGGGAGACACCCTGGACAGGCCGCCAGGCCATCACAGGGCCCACCCACACACACACACCTAGGGACAATTTAGTATGGCCGATTAACCTGACCTACATGTCTTTGGACTGTGGGAGGAAACCGGAGCACCCGGAGAAAACCCACGCAAACATGGGGAAAACATTCAGACTCCACACAGAGGACGACCCCCAAGGTTGGACTACCCCAGGGCTCGAACCCAAGACCTTCTTGCTGTGAAGCGACCGCACTAACCACTGCACCACTGTGCCGCCCCTCCAGAGCCAACCAGGTTCATTTTTGGAAACCCTGGAATCCAGATGCATTTATCCATGTATCCAGGACACATAGTACACATAAAATGATATGGCCTTGGGCTATAAACCTCAGAGTCAGAATCATGTTTATTGGCCATGTAGGTTTACACCCACATGGTATTTGACTCCGGTTTCATGACTCTCTCGGTGTACTTAACATAGCATAACAACACAACAATATTCAGCTCTTCAGACCAAACCTGATTCTTAAAATGCTTTTATGCAATTGAGTATTGCACCATTCCCCAAATTTTTACTAAAATCCAATCAGTGGCATCTGAATTACACATGGAAGGTAAACACGCAAACCAACAAATGAACAGCATAGTGTTCCCTTGTGCAAATCGTTTGAAAAATGGGGAATCTAAGTTGTGAGAGACATCATTCTCCCAATTCTTATCAAACATCTGAAATATCAAACATGATACATGAATAAACAAATGATTTATGTGGCACCCCTCCTGTGGTGACCAGACAGTGTAATTTTAAAACTGCACAATGTTGAGAAACATTGTTCCCAGAATTTCAATAGCCAGAATTCCTTAGGATTTCATCAGCAGCGTCAGAGCTGTCATTTTACAAATGGACAGAGATTGAGCCGTAATCCAGAGGCTAAAAGGATATGGCTCAAGTCTGAATTAACCAGGTAGTGTCCAAAATGTAAAGGCAAAACGTAGTTGTTCATAATTAGTTTTGCTGTGGCGCATTGAAACAGAGAAAGGTCAGTAGTGACTCCCTTTGATGAGAATCCATAGTCAACCCATAGTGATTTAGGAAGCGCTGTTGTAAAGGGATAATTATTTGGAAGATAGCCCCCGTCCTACCTGAAACAGGTGCTGTTCTTCCCCCCAGCTCTGACACAGGAATACTCCACTGTTAAGATCCTGTTTTCCGGGCACGCTTTCCTGGAAAAGGAGGCGAGAGCAGGGGCAACAAATGTGAGCATCCCTACCTTTATTTACTGTTTTCTCCATCACATTAAGCAAACCGGGCGATAGGGTTACATGCCTTGCGCAGGGGCATCAGGGTAGTAGTTATGTGACAAGGAGGCATTTTTCAGTAATTTTCCTGCCTGTATTTTTCAGGCTTGTCCAGGAATTTGAACCAGCAACCTTGTGGTCAAAAGTCTACTTTTCTGTTCTTGTACTTCAACACCCTCTAGCAAGGAAATACTGTATATTTATTAATGTGTATAAGTGGTAGATATGGCTTGTTGCACATTTAAAGATAAATGTGAGCAATAAAGATAAATATTGAATAATTACAGTTCTATAAATAATAATGGGACATTAATCTATTTGCTTGCTCATCTCAAAAAGGGAGGTCAGTGCACTGTTTTGAATTCATGTCCCCTGTTTAATATGTTAGCCTCAAATCTCTGATTCTGGTATCATTGGGTTTTCTCGGTACAGCGATGCCAGAAGCCAGAAAAGGGAAATGTCTTTGTGGCCAGGTATCGACTAAGGGGCATAATTTTGCAGTCATAGCCAACATACGGTAATGCCAATCAAATGCCAATACACGTGCAGATGAGTGTTGTAATGGGAACGAAAATGAGTACAATACTCAGATCTGATCTTATTTAGGTTTTTGCATTTGATGGTCACAACCATATAGTCTAGACTTTGAAAATGTTCCACCGCTAGACAACAGATCATAACATTAACCCCTTCTTTGACGAAACTGACTGAGGCCAGACTGACTTTCAGATTAAGGTAAGACTTTTGACTACAATTGCCAGTGTAACTGACTGGTGCCACATGCTGCATAGCAGAAACCAGCTGTAGCAGAATGGCTGTTACAACATGGAAAGAGTTTTGATCTCACCCCACCCCACCCCACCCCGTTCGTTTTCAGTTATGTACATTTTACAGCCAGGCCAACCCATTAATATAATGTATGTGTATTTTTGGCATTTGTACAGAGAGTTGTTCTGACTGTAAATCCACTATGTGTATGTAACCAGAGACGCCATTAGTCACAGTAGTGGCAATTATCCCAGTAAAACAGAATGCAACGAATTTAATGTAAAGCTTGAAAACATAGCAAGTTTGACTGTGGACTGTTGGCACTCGCTCAAATAATTAATACTAAGTTAAAAAAAAAGCAAAGAAATTTTAAAGAAAATAAATGAAAAGGAAAGACTTTACTGTCAACAGGGATGCAAATGATTTGCATGTATTTTCACATCATAGTCACTTTGCATTTTAATTTCATCATTTGTTGAAAAAGAAAAAATGATAATATATCAGCGTCACTTCCCCTATTGAAATGGGCTGATTAGATGAGTCCTCAGCTGACCTTATATTTATGCAGATGTTCAGCCATGTGTATGTGCGTGCGTGTTCCTTACCTCCTGACCTACTCTCTTGGACAACCTCGATACTATCTGCCATGTTATGTCTGAGCACAAATCATATTTGCCTTCAAAACCAGTGTGTAGATCCTGTCCACCATGTGTCTATTCAGACTCACATGCGACTGGACAAGGTCTTCAAAGACGCCTCATAAAAGAACTAACGTCTTAAGAGACACACAATCCTTAGTGATTTTCACTTTTTAAAAAAAAAATGTTTTCTTAGTGACGGTTAAACGAATGTATGCACTTTAAAAGCTGGGCTGAAACAGACTTGTTCAGTTGGATTGACAGTTCACGTCGAGAGCTGGGATGAGTCCAATTTAATGACTTCATCACAACCAAACTTCTCATTCAGAATCACTCTCTTTTAGATATGTCCTCCCCTCTTACATCCCCCTGACTGAAGCTGTAGTTACGAGACTCGGCTTACCCAGAGGTGTCCACTCCAAACGTCGTCCTGATCGAGCTGGCCCCCGTCTCCCACAGGAAAACAGAGAAGAGAGCTCCGAACGGCAGTAGTGTCGCGCCGTGGAGTTGCCCCATGTCCCGTGCGCTCCGCGAGAGATGGTCCGTGTAATTTATGCTTAGAGACGCCAAAAGTCACTTTTAAAGTCTCCGTATGTTCCCCCCCACCCCCAACCCCCGGTCTGTCAGCGGCGCATCTTCACCAGACAGCCCCACGGACGTCAATCACACACGCCCCCCACCCCACCTCGCCGTCCCCGCCGCCATGCGAGCGAGTGTTCGCACTAATCCCCGATGGAGTTTTAAAAGCCCGGTTTTAGACACACACGCACGCACATACGCGCGCGCGCGTTCACCGGAATACCTCTACATGGTCCTCCTTTGGAGCAAACTCGCAGCCCTGTTATTTATCTTTCTCTCTATGTCTACTTGCTTTCCTTACAATTTTTTTAATCGCTTTAGCCTACTGCTGTTCTTCATTGCGATTTAAATCCGCTAAACCGTACCCCCCCCCCCGTCACTCATCCATCCTGCAATGAGTGCTTTGGAAAATGAGCTTAATGCACGTGTGGTGTGTATTTTTTTGGGGGGGGGGTCTTTGAGTACAAAAAAAGGAGGGGAGGGGGTTAAAATCTGCAGTTAAGATTAGTTTTCTTCTTTTAGGCAATAAACACGTTTCTCTCTATTAGTGCACGTCATTCGTCAACAAATTCAAAGAAACGACACCGTTCCTTCTGTGACATAGCTGTTCACACCGTGGTGATCAGAAGTTGAACCTCCGGAGGTCCGCAGGGTTATTTTCAACGGCCTGAGAGCGGCTCTGACCAATTGTTTCCCCTCGCTGGATATCAAAGGCCAGCAGTCAGTCGATGACCAGACAATGTGAGGTAACACTGCACTCAGTGGTCTCCTGCACCGTCTATTCTTCCCCGGTGGGTTCCTTGGCCAGGGTTCAATAGAAACAGCTGGTTTTATTCACCGCAAATGAATCATGCTGCAACACACACACACACACACACATTTTGTGTATGTATGTTGTGCATGACTTTTCTCACTCACTCACTCACATGTGCACACACATTAACGGCTATCCACACTGCATTAAACTGGTCTGGAGTCTCGTTTGGTTACATTCCCTCTAGAATCAAATAAATTTTTACAATATATATATATATATATATATATAAAGAAACATTATTAAAGAACCACAGGGAGAGGAAGTTGTTGAAATAGCAGTTTCCAATTCAGGCTTAACAGCCACACAAGCCACGTCCTCCCATGTTCCCACGGAGCTGAGCCTCCTCTCTTGGTTTGCGTTCGTTGCGGTCTTTATTTGGTGTTTGTCTATCGGCACACAAGGAGACCAGACAAAACGTGTTTCTCATTGAGGGCCGAGGCCATAACCAGCCTATTGTCATTCCTGGGGGGAGAAACTGCCCATTTCTGCAACACGTAAAGGCAAAGACAATTATCCCAAGCTTCCCAATGAGGCAAGAGAGTTTATTTTTAAGTCGTTGCACAAAATTAAAATGCCACTTTCACTAATCTCTGTGAGTCTAGTGTTTATATTTACTATCATCTGTTTAAAATGCCTGACCTTATAAAAAAAACAGGATTGTTTACACTCATTTGGAGAAATACAAGTTTGGTATGTCTGTAATGTGGGAGTGGATGTAAGACTTAACGCTGCAGCAGTCAGGTCAAATGGAAGTAACCTCCTGCATGCTGTGAGTTGACGTTTACTGGTGGCGACCCAGCCAGACCTCTAATACAACCTACATGTGTTGAGTAACAGTTTCTAGTGCGTAACCAGAATCATCACCTGAGAGTAAAAATATCTTCAAAATGCAGAGGACTGTGCCAGAATGAGTGGCTACCTTATCTTGGATTGAAATTCCTCTGCACTCCTTCATCAGAATATCTTCACATTTCAAACATCTTTATCTCTAAAATAAACGAGAAGGATAAAAACAGGTCACACGAGTGCCATTAAGGATTTAAGTTGTATAAATGGTAAATGGACTGCATTTATATGCGCTTTTCTGGTCTACCGACCACTCAAAGTGCTTCACATTCATTCGTTCACACACACATTCATACACTCATGGTGGAGGCTGCCATGCAAGGCGCCAACCTGCTCATCAGGAGCAGTTAAGAGTTCAGTATCTTGCTCAAGGACACTTCGACACACTCTCTGGAGGAGCCGGGGATCGAACCAGCGACCTTCCCATCACTAGACGACCCGCTCCACCTTCTGACCCATGCCACCCCGAATATGCTGTGTACTGTTTTTCGATGTCACCAGCCACATTGTGATTGGGTCACGGTTATCGTCTTGTAGAACTGTGATGTCTAATTTTAGAATGGTACTTATTACTCTGATAACTCCTGATTCAGTGACAGGCATGGGTGCAAGTCCATGAAAACTGGGATGGCATCCAGCGCTTTACCTGTGCCCCTGTCTATAGGGTTAGTGGTTGTGTAAGAAAGGACATCCGATGTAAAATTTTGCCAACTTGGGGCATCCGGGTAGCGTAGTGGTCTATTGCGCTGCCTACCAACACGGGGATCACCGGTTCGAATCCCCGTGTTACCTCCGGCTTAGTCAGGCGTCCCCATAGACACAGTTGTCCGTGTCTGCGGGTGGGAAGCCAGATGTGGATTTGTGTCCTGGTCGCTGCACTAGCGCCTCCTCTAGTTGGTCGGGGTGCCTGCTCAGGGCGGAACGGGGAACTGGGGGGAATAGTGTGATCCTCCCACGTGCTACGCCCCCCTGGTGAAACTCCTCGCTGTCAGGTGAAAAGAAGTGGCTGGCGACTCCACATGTATCAGAGGAGGCATGTGGTAGTCTGCAGCCCTACCTGGCTTGGCAGAGGGGGTGGAGCAGTGACCAGGACGGCTCGGAAGTGTGGGGTAGTTGGCCAGATGCAATTGAGGAGAAAAGGGGGGGGGGGATTGCCAACTCATCATGCGGATTGACAAGACCATACCAGATCAGTCGAAGCCCAGGTTAACAATGACCACTACTGGTGCTGTGCCCTCGCAGGGTAGTGATGGAAACTATAAAATCCGCTGTGGCGATCCCTGAGAAACAGGGAATAAGCTGAAAGAAGACTCTCATAACTCCTAATGGGCAAGTAAGTGAAAGAAAATATATCCCTGTATGCTGTCCCCATGAATAGACTTGAATTTATTATTTCAGTCTCAGATTCATATCAGAAATTAAGTAAACCAGAAAAAACAAGCCAATTATATACCCTTCCACACCCATCAGGAGATGGGTTGAGCTGCCAAATGGTTTTCTCTGTCCTTACAGCCCCCTGTGTGATCAACATCAAACAGGTCGTCCAGCCTGTTATGTTTGATAACTTGTGGACCGCAACTTCAGTTCGAACCCTTCAACTTTATTGTGTGCTGCACGTCACAACTTCAGCCCTCACCACCTTCCACAGGGACACCATTGAAAGCATTTCTAACCTACCATCTAACCACCATCTCACTTCCTGGTTCACTAACTGCAAAGTGACCGAACAACACCAAGCTGAACAGGATAGTGAAGATCGTCAGCAAGATCACTGGTGCCCCCTCCCCATCGTGATGGAGATTTACCATCAACACTGTGTCCGCAGGAGCATCTGTGCTAAATCCTGCAGAATGCTAGATAGCTTCTACCTGCAAGCAGTCAGGATCATTAACCAACTGCCCCCCCCACGGTCATGCAACCCCCCATCAGCCATCAGTGCTGGTCAGTCATTGACAGACATCAGCTGTCAACATTGAACTGAAACTGGACTGTGTTGCACTTTAATGAACAGTGTTGTTAACTGTTTGTGTTTTTTTTCTTCTTTCTGTCTTTATGTGCTTTTAGTGGCATCGTTTTAGATATATATATTTTTATCTTTACTGTTGAACTGCTGTGGGCTGACAGCAATGGTATTTCCTTTTTTATGTACGCAGGCACATAAGGAAAACGGCAATAAACTAAATCTTGAATCTTGAAGTCTGCATTCAAATTGGCGGTGAAATTGTTAAGTCTCCATTGCTTGATTTCATCTTCCAGGAAGCATGACTTTGCAAAACAGAGAAATAATTCTTATTTGTGCAAGTGGGCTGCAAAGAAATATCTTACTGAAGTCTCTATGCAGCATTTTCATTTTTCAACTTAATTTATTCTCGTTCAAAGTATTCCATTACCCACATTATATCAGCAGCCCTATTTCAAACTGTCCGTGGATGAAATGCAGACCGGATGTGCGAGATGAACCTGGCACCAGTCTCCCTGCTTTCCTCTTAGGCTTGTTGCTGCGACTGCGAGTCTGGTTTTATTGTATTACTGTTGCTCGGGATGCCAGAGGGTTGCTGGAATACGGCCGTTGCATGACTCCATTATCATAGTAAACACCTCACCGTTCCAGCCAGATAACACAGAGGTGATTCATCAGTGTCTGAACTGGTTATGTGGAAGGAACCCCTTCTCCTGTGTTTATCGAAATGCATTGCACAACTCGAGATTTTTTTGGTGTTGATTTATGTTTAGCTGGAAAAAAGTTGACAAGTTGACATTTGGATGACCTTTGGGTAAATGTTTTTAGTTGTTGTTTTTTTTTTTTCCTCCCCCCGGCGGTCAGTTGCTGTTATGTTCATGGACATGCAGTGTACTGTACTGTACTAATGGATTCAGCTGCTCCCCGTTCAAACCATGCTCTGGTTTTAACAAATCACAGACCATTCCTTTTAAATGCCTCTTTATTGGGCCTCATTGTTACATTTCAGCAGGAGTTGAGGTCGAGGTACTGCTCAGTATGTGCCTTGTTCCAGGGATCTCAAACTAAAATGGTCCAGGGGCCTTTGCTGCGCTGGGACAAGTTATAGACTCATGAAAACGCAAGGGGCATCACCTCTAATTGATTCATGAAATTCAAACTGGAGAAAGTAGTCCAAATAAACTCCAGAGATGTGGTATAGCCAGGGTTCCCTCCTCCCAATATCTAACTGCTGTTCAACCTACAGCTCCCAGCTGGAGAACTGGGCTCTTTTTTTTTTTTAAATTTTACATTTCCAAACTATATTTCACTGACACGTCTCGATAGTAGGTGTAGAGTGCTTGAAAGGGGTCAAAGATATGTATTAAAACAGTCAGACTATTTCCTCAATATTGTTTTACACTTTTTTCCCTGCTCAATCCATGTCACATCTAATTCAACCTACATGAATAGTTAATTAACCTGTCTACTCCACTTAATCAATATTTCCCCTTCATGAGCAAAGTCGATTTGAAGGGTGAAATCGGCGAGACATCATAGTTTTCACGTGGTAAGTGTATTTCATGGAAAAAGTAGGTACTGCAAATATTTTGTACATATATGGCACAAATTCAGTCTGCCTTTACCTCAAATCTCTACAAAATGATCAAAGCTGTTCATATAAACCTGAAGCAATTTAGAGCAGGTTTCCGGCTAAATATTGTTTTTTTTTTTCTTCCATACCACCTCTCCAATGTGAACACAGCCATGGCGTCACCTTCCCTTTCAGTCCTGCCTCCCCTAACTACATTTGCTCCCATGATTTATAGTAGGTTGGAGCCTTTGAGGTGCAGAGTTCAGTTTGCTCTCACAGGTGCACCCAGCAGTCGGCAGCTGAGAACACAGACTCTCTCTCACAGGGAAGTCCAGCTTTGACACAACTCAGACCTCGACACTCGGGGTCCCTGCTCGCCTCCCTGGCCATGTGATGTGACCGTATGTTGGCCGTGATGGATTCGACACGGCCCGCACCGGATGTTGACACCATAATGTGCCAGAGGAGAAAAGGCACTGGGGCTGATGAGGCTGGTGACAGAAATGCCAGCTGATACCAAGAGCCACCAGCTACAAAGACTGGGAATTGTGTTACTCCAGTGGGAATGCTGCAAAATATTGGACTCTTGTGAACTTTGTGAGCTCTATAAGGCAAACAGCCACTATCGATATGTGATTATTATTTTTGTGGAGTCAATTTTGTGTCCATGTGATTTAAATCAGTCAGGACGGTAGTTCGCCAAAATGTGAATTCATATCATATATCATATCATATCTCATCATATAATCTCATATCATATATCATATAATCTCATCTCATATATTATATCATATCATACCATATCATATATATCATATATCATATCATATCATAATAAACAGGATTTAATTTAGCTTGAATAGGTAGCCTCCGCCTCATGAATATAATGTAAGGAAAGGTGATTTAAGGCTTGTTTTGCCCTGTACATCTTATTGTAACATGTGGATATTGGGAAGAAGCCAGCCACAGCTAAGAAGTTGAGAGAGGTCTTGGCTTTACAGCAAGACTTGGGGTGGTGTGTGTGTGTGTTTGTATCAGTAAGCTTTAATAGGGTAAAAGAGGTAAGAGGTGGCTATGTCTGGAATGCCACTCCATGCGGCCATGACCTCATGAGACATGGAGGGATTAAAGAGCTGTGGGAGAACTCTTCTTACTTCACACATACTCAGTGCCGGGCAGATCCTGTGGTGAGACGGGCTGATAGGCGACATCACAGGGCCACAACAGAACAAAGACCACAAGGAACACACATGCATGGCTTTTATGCACTGTCTCTGACAACTTTTATCTGGTCCATAAATAAATAAATAAAACATATATATATATATATATATATATATATATATATAATCAATAAGATGTCAAACGGAGTTCGAAGATCTAGCATCTTTGACTTTACAAACTACAAATTTTATTGACAAGGTAGACTTGAACAACATTTAAGTTTATTGAAAACTGCTGTACAATATAGTATATTGCAGTACTCCTTTTGCAAGGAGGAATAAACGCTTGTCCCATACATGTAAAGTTATTCAATCATATTGTACAAGGCAGACATATACCATTATAGTGGACACTTGACAGTACACATGTGTTTGTGATGTGTAGAAAAGGCTGAGTCAGACACCCACCCTGGCAGTTAGTGTCATTATCTAACCCCTAACCTATATATAACCAGATGGAGATAAACGTTAGATAGATAGCAAGGGGGGGAAATGTTTAGCCTGAACTCTATTTCCCAAATGTCTTTTAATTTACAGCCTGTCAGAGCGAAGAGAGGAACAAAATGCAGAAAAATGTGCACATCTCCCTGATGGAATTGAGAGTAAAACTGTCCTGAAACACATTGTGGAACTGTTGTCATGAATCAGGCTGTGCAGCCCAGCACCATACCTAGCACAGCTGTGTGGCTCAGACCAGACATTCCTACATGCGCTTCAAGTCACACAGAGAGGAGGCGGTATGGAGTGGTAGAACACACGCAGTGGAAGAAATTGGGATAATTTATCATGCCATTTGCATTGGAAGGGAACATTTTATGTCTTAATTGAGTTTGGAGGTGACGTAGTCCCACGGGAAACAGAGAAGAGGGGGTCTACAGGGCCACAGGGCTAATTCCTCTCCCAAGAAGAGCAGCGGTTTTTATCAAACTGGCATGAAGCCAAGGCCTGTTCACTGTCCACAGAGTGCCAATTTCCCCTCGGCCAATCACAGCACTTCAATTAAATAAAACGAAGCACTTCCTCCTTCGAAACGGAGAACTGAGCAAAAGACCCTCCGTCCTTACTCTACATAGAGCAGCAATCTACATCTTATTGCCACTGTCGATAGATGAGTGGGGTCTGGTTGGTCCTGTATAGTGTATGTCCATATAAACTGTGTGATTGTATTAGTTAATGTGTTGCTGCACCAACTCCACCAATAAAATCTCCTGTACATGTACTGTGCTTTGTGAATAAAGCAGTTCTGGCTCGGAGATCCCCCTCTTAGTCGTGAAACACATGCTCTCTCATTTATTCAGCTTCATTCGCTCTCTTGCTTTGCATGCTGGTCCCATATACTGAGTTCATGAGCTTGTTCCTCGTACCCATTGCATCAACATTTTTCAACTAATCAATGTAAAAGCACCCCTGTGCAGATAATAATGCTCTAATGCAAGACACATACATATTGTCTACAGAGTTTTCTGCAAACTAGCTCTCATGTCACAATGAGAGTCAGCATGGACCGTTTCAGGAATCAGGAAGAATCAGGAATCAGGAACACTTAATTTGTTGTTTCATTTCATGTACGTAATATTGTTTCCCCCAGCCTACAGCAGTGCAACACAAAGACAAAAACACATCCAAAAACTACAAGAACTACAAGAACACACATAGCCAAATTAACACATATAGCCAAACTAAAAATAAAATAAAAAAAAATCACTGTCCAAGGGAATGAGTGCCAGAAGGTTGACTGTCAGAACTTCCAGTCTGCATGGGCTAGCAGTTAGCTTAGTCTGCCCTGCTTCCACATCCTGTCAGACTGCCCTCAGTGTTTCCTCTTCGGGTGCAGCTCCAGGTAGGAGCCGTGGTCCTTGGGCTCACTGGACACAGCAGACCAGGCTTCCTCCGCCAATCAAACGCCAGCTGTCCCAGCCAGACACCCTCGACACACCTCCCCACATGCCACACAATGACACCAAAAACACCACAGTCAACGCCAGACCGCCCTCGGTGTTATCGGAACTGCTGGTCTGCATGGGCTAGCAGTTAGCTTAGCCTGCCTCGCTTCCACGTCCTGTCAGACCGCCCTCAGTGTTTCCTCTTCGGGCGCAGCTCCAGGCAGGGCCGTGGTCCCTGGGCCAAGCTCTCCCAGCCGATCCAGCACCAGCTTTCCCAGCCATCAAACGAAGACAAAACGCAGACGTGGACAAAGACACTGCAGGGACGGTACTGCTTGAGGCTGCTGCAAATGTGAATTCGCGCCGCCATCTTCCCACATCGGTACTGGGTGAGGCCGCTGCACATGTGAATTCACACCGCCATCTTCCCACACCGGAAGTGGAATATAATGTTTTAGTTAGCTACAGTTGGGGTTTATCAGCTTGGTTGGATTTTTGACTAATCACATGTTGGTTGAAAATACTCATAGTATAAAATGTATTTTTACTTCCTCTGTTGATATAGCACACGCTCAAATTATGAGACAGACATGCTGCAGTCTCATGGCCATTGAAGCATGTAAAAGCTGTTGCAGGTCACACTTGTGAGACCCCGATGGGGGCAACGAGTGCCCAGCTGAGAAATGTGAGCTGCAGTATAACCAAATCCCAAACAAATTGGACCACAAGCAACAAATAGGTTTGACCCCTTTTAACAAGGCTGCCTTTATTATACAGGATAAAGGGGGCAGCATGTGAAAATGGGTGAGAGGTGGTGATTTTAAAATTGTAAAGTTGCTGGTAAGCAGGAGCAGATGGGGCCAGTGGATGAAACCTCACAGGGCAAGTTTACTTTGTGTAAACGTTTGGTTTTACAAGTCTGCTATCTTTACTGTACCTTGTAAAGTATATCAATTGGAAATCTGAGCAGGTCTTTTTCATGGTAGGGCACAAAATAAAAATGTAAAGGTGACTGCCAAGCATAATCTGTACAAAGTAGGGATATAGTATTAGTAACATATCTTGCGAGTATAAACCAAGTAAATGAGTTCTAGTTTGACAATATACTGTGTAAAAACACCACTCCTATGATATTCAAGCTAGTTTAAAGACTTTGAATATTACTCTTCTTGGAAAAATTGAAAAATAATCTGTCATCAGGATAACAATTTCATTTGCTTTTAAGATACATTTAAACTGGTCAATATATAGTTGAACTCTAAAAAAAATGTATACAGAAAGTTTTCTGATAGATTCTGGTACCTTTTGACATGCTAAACAACATACTAAAAATCTAGTTGATTCTGACCTTTGGAAAGGGGTCACTGAAGATGGCATCCAAGATGGCTGCAAGGAGTTTAAAATGGCTATATCGCCATACTATTCCGCTTAGGAAGGTGATTTTGAGGTCAAATAATAGGTTGTTAGGACCCAAGTAGTCGGTTGAAATAAGTTAAATTACCATTAGTTAATCATTTAAGTATATATTGGCAAATACAATCAGCAAACTAATACAATAATCCAGTAAACCAGATTTACCAGGCCATGGTCCGATTTTTAACATGCAGTTAATCATTTTTTATCATCAGCCTCTGACTCCTCTGGGGAAAAAAATGTTGTGTGGATTTCCACATTTTTCATGTTTGCACATTCCACGGGCATTGGCTGTCTTGCAGGCATTGGAGCAGTTAAAGTGAATGACCAAGAGTATCTGGTGCAGTGTTCATTCTTGACAAAATTGGGGTAAATCGATTAGCCTGCAGGTTCAGCCCCAGTTCATGGCACCTATACCATGGCAACTCATAACTCATAATCTCCTGCAATGATAGCTCACCAGTTTTGGAGACTACCAGGAATCTGTGAAATAGAAGTGCAGAATCAACGGTTCTATCAGGAGCAACCTTGACAGCTGATGTTTCTCCAAGAGTTCTGACTTTATGCTTTCTACTGAAAGATAAGGTAAATGTAGGCTGTCCAATCATCTTGTGCATGGTTTGGCATCCAGACTCATATTTATGCACAGTCAGACCTTTCTGAACCACAACGCCATTGACAATATTCCTTAACGAAGGACCTGGTGAGAAAGGTGAGCATCCGACAAATTCTGAATTTATCTTCTCCAAATTAGTAAGCTCCCATTTTCATATTTGCCTCCATCAAATCCTTGTGCTGTTCAGATGTTGTGTATGACAGTTTTGTAAACTCCTGCATTGCAATGCGATACTCTGCTGATATGGGGGCATTACATATAGTTCAGAGATCTCTGCTCTTCAGACATTCCACTTCCATGTGTCAGACCTCCAGTGGTCTTCAGTGACCTCATCAATGTCTGCTCGATGACAAGATCTGATCTGGTCTGAGGCCAGCCTAAAACTGGCTGCTGCAATGGATAACATAAAAACTGTTTTTGAATTTTCTGACTACATCTACACTCACCGGCCACTTTATTAGGCACACCTGTCCAACTGCTCGTTAACACAAATTTCTAATCAGCCAATCACATGGCAGCAACTCAATGCATTTAGGCATGTAGACATGGTCAAGACGATCTGCTGCAGTTCAAACCGAGCATCAGAATGGGGAAGAAAGGTGATTTAAGTGACCTTGAACGTGGCTTGGTTGTTGGTGCCAGACGGGCTGGTCTGAGTATTTCAGAAACTGCTGATCTACTGGGATTTTCACGCACAACCATCTCTAGGGTTTACAGAGAATGGTCCGAAAAAGAGAAAATATCCAGTGAGCGGCAGTTCTGTGGGCGAAAATGCCTTGTTGATGCCAGAGGTCAGAGGAGAATGGCCAGACTGGTTCGAGCTGGCAGAAAGGCAACAGTAACTCAAATAACCACTCATTACAACCGAGGTATGCAGAAGAGCATCTCTGAACGCACAACACGTCGAACCTTGAGGCAGATGGGCTACAGCAGCAGAAGACCACACCGGGTGCCACTCCTGTCAGCTAAGAACAGGAAACTGAGGCTACAATTCGCACAGGCTCACCAAAATTGGACAATAGAAGATTGGAAAAACGTTGCCTGGTCTGATGAGTCTCGATTTCTGCTGCGACATTCGGGTGGTAGGGTCAGAATTTGGCGTCAACAACATGAAAGCATGGATCCATCCTGCCTTGTATCAACGGTTCAGGCTGGTGGTGGTGGTGTAATGGTGTGGGGGATATTTTCTTGGCACACTTTGGGCCCCTTAGTACCAATTGAGCATCATGTCAACGCCACAGCCTACCTGAGTATTGTTGCTGACCATGTCCATCCCTTTATGACCAGTGTCCCCATCTTCTGATGGCTACTTCCAGCAGGATAACGCGCCTTGTCATAAAGCTCGAATCATCTCAGACTGGTTTCTTGAACATGACAATGAGTTCACTGTACTCAAATGGCCTCCACAGTAACCAGATCTCAATCCAATAGAGCACCTTTGGGATGTGGTGGACCGGGAGATTCGCATCATGGATGTGCAGCCGACAAATCTGCAGCAACTGCGTGATGCTATCATGTCAATATGGACCAAACTCTCTGAGGAATGTTTCCAGTACCTTGTTGAATCTATGCCACGAAGGATTAAGGCAGTTCTGAAGGGAAAAGGGGGTCCAACCCGGTACTAGCAAGGTGTACCTAATAAAGTGGCCAGTGAGTGTATATTTGTGATGTGAAGCTGAGCCATCTATTGGATATAGAAGTATACATATTTCAAGTAATTGTAATGCCCAGCAGAAGCAAATATTGGAATACAGTCAGAAAAAGCATGTAGCCAAGATCCTGTTCATTATTAATGACCTTGCCACTTTTACTGTGCTTTGGTAATTCAGCCACAACTGACTTGTCTGGGATCTAGAACCCAGTTCTATCTTCCTTTTCTCACGCTCTTTGTTTATTTGACAAAGGGTCTCTGACTTGAACAGTCTCTGATGCCATCTCAGCATTCAGATTCTTCAAGCACCGCTGCAAATTCAGGAATATCATTCACCATCCTTGACAGCATCATACAGTTAAGACGTTTATCTACAAGAAGATGGCAATGGAATTCCCTTCTTCACCTCTACTCCTTGGATCCTCACCATTCCACTGTCCTCCCTCATATTCATGCATATGTATTCTGTCTTGCTCCAACTGACTTTCATTCCTCTTCTCTCCAGTGCATACCTCCGCCGCTCCAGGCTCTCCTCAACCTGCTCCCTACTCTCGTTACAGATCACAATGTCATCCGTGAACATCATAGTCCACGGAGACTCCTGCCTGATCTCATCTGTCAACCTGTCTCTCACCATTGCGTACAAGAAACGGCTCATAGATGATCTTTGAAGTTATCCGACCTCCACCTTGAACCCATCCGTCATTCCTACCGCACACCTCACCACTGTCACACTGCTCTCATACATATCCTGCACTGCTCTTACATAATTCTCTTCCACCCCTAATTCCTCATACAATACTACACCTCCTCTCTCGGCACTCTGTCATATGCTTTCTCTAAATCCACAAAGACACAATGTAACTCCTTCTGACATTCTCTATACTTCTCCATCAATGCTCTCAAAGCAAACATCACATCTGTAGTGCGCTTACATGGCATGCCACCATACTGCTGCTCGCTAATCATCACCTCTCCTCTTAACCTAGCTTCCACTACTCTTTCCCATATCTTCATGCTGTGGCTGATCAACTTTATACCTCTGTAGTTGCACATCGGCCTTATTCTTGAAAAGTGGTACCAGTATACTTCTCCTCCACTCCTCAGGTATCCTCTCACACCAGATACTGAAAGCAAAGGTTCACATACTTTTGCCACTCACAGATATGTAATATTGGATCATTTTCCTCAATAAATAAATGACCAAGTATAATATTTTTGTCTCATTTGTTTAACTGGGTTCTCTTTATCTGCTTTTAGGACTTGTGTGAAAATCTGATGATATTTTAGGTTATATTTATGTAGAAATATAGAAGATTCTAAAGGGTTCACAAACTTTCAAGCACCGCTGTGTATCCAATAACAGCTCCCTGCAGCCATCTTGGATGCCATCTTAAAAATGACCCCTTTCCGGAAGTGCGATTTTACTAGATTTTTAGTATATTATTAAGCATACCTAGAGGTATACAAATCAATTGAAAAACGTTTTGTATCAATTATTTTAGAGTTAGGTGAATATTTTCTGTTTAACTGTCCTGTCTAATTGACATGTCAAAATAATTTTCTGTATGAAGTGTCTCTACTACTACTTTCGGCTGGCGTCTGTCCCTAGAGGGGTGTCTCTTGACCCTTATTGATTCGGAAGGTAAGGCTTTCACCTGGGGAGATTTCTTTTCGTCTTCGTTGGCGGATCTTGGAGATTTATTCTCCTCCTCTGGCTCACTCTGATCACTCCCATTCATTTCATCCAGTTGCCCCATACCAAGATCCTCCTCAGTTTTCTCCCTTCCGCAGTCTTCCCCATCACACTCACTGCATGAGGCACTGGCCTCCACATCGGGTTTTCCTGTTTCACTTGTCTGTCTAGACTCCATGGAAGAAAAAAAAATGCACTGGTTAAGGTTTTGATGGACTACCCTTTCATTCTCACCATCCTCTGACTGAACCACATATAATGGAATTCCAGGCTGTTTCTTTACCATACAGTTTACAATACAGTTTGTAAAAACAATGACCCAAGTCATTGTTTTTACAAACTTATGGATGGATGGATACTTATTACATGACAGTGGCTTGGGGTTCAGAGATCAGTGGGCATATTCGCCATGGGTGAGTGTGTTATACATATTCACACACTCACATGTGGTGAGTATGTGAATATTATTGTGTACTGTGCTGCTACACTGGGGTGGTTGGGTCTTGTGAGCTTTGTTCAAGAGCAATTTGACAGCAGTTGTTACAAAAGGCAAGAGCGATACTGCCATTATTTTTCTCACCCAGATTTTCTAGCAGTTCTTTGGATTTCACCAGTCACAAGACCACATCCCTAACCTTTAGGCTCTCACCTCCTTCATTTGATAGGTAAAGCTAAA